>NC_142012.1:120977719-121136052 GCF_049901735.1 Notechis scutatus | reverse complement strand
GAACCCCTGAGACTACGAAACCATGGAAGAATTGAAGTTAAATTCTGAAAAAGAACCAATGAAAAGCACAGATCCACATCTCAGAATGACAAGATAGCCAAAATATATCATTTAGCATGTCTCATGCTTGATATCATCTTTGTCGTAACTCTGCAGAGGAAGAAGATCGCAAGCTGACTGATGATTACCAGCACCAAAAGGGAGGCTCAAATTAAATTGTTCCCTTATTGTTCTATGAAAGACACTGAAAAAAATGGAAATAATTCTAAAAAGGTTGGAAGAAAAGCTCTAGAAAAAGCAGGTGGTACAATGAAATTCAATTGAATTGGTAATCTCACCAATATGAAATATATAATATCAATTAATGCTTTGCAATTATTTGTAAAGGTTGTGCAGTCTGCAGGAAAAAAGTTTAATAGAAAGGCAATAAGAAAAACAAAAAAGGAAACAGCGTTGCAATCAATCTAAAAAAAAGAAAATGAAGAATATTATTCAGGAATTTATTATTGTTCAAGAACTTAGTGGAAAGGATAACAATTGCAATTTTCTTCATATAATGAAGATTAATCTAACCAAGTTCCATTTGCTCAGTGTTCAGAATAATAAGGCATAGTAAGTAATGCTATAGCATAAATGATATTATAATTTAGAATGGCATATTATAATTTATATATTCTGCTCATAATAGCTACACAAATATATTTGACAGGGAGGATAGGATTTAGTAGCAGCAAAACAGCAACTCTCCTTCTCTCCTGTCCTACCAGCACATTTTGTTGCCTAACACAGATACTCAAAGAACAACAGAACTTTGAACTGCTGCTACTAATCTCAAAAAATCCTAGTTCTTCAGCAATGATTGGACACAGAATCCAATATAATTCTTGCAATTTTACAAATTAAAGTGTATCGTGTTTAAGCTGTCAACACTGGACAGATGGAAAAATGAGGTAAAAAATTCCTAGATTGATTTCTTGCCTAAAGTTTCACAGAAAACCAAAGGAAATCTGAAAAATAAAGCTTTGTATGCTATATGCAACATGCAGGCATTGTCCCAAAATATAAATAGACCATAAATTTATATAAGTACAAGAATGTTACAATGGTACTAGATCCTCTCAAAGAAAACCATCCATTTCCTTTATAAAGGAAAATTAATGACAACTGAATGAAAAACTGCAGGTGACCTTCTACTGCTGCACCATAGGGAGTATTTTAACATACTGCACCTCTGTATGGTTTGCCAATTGCACAGCGGCAGATAGGAAAGCACTCCAGAGGATTAATGTCATTGCCCAGATCATTGGTTGCCATCTTCCCTCTTTGGAAGAGTTTTATAGCTCCTGCTGCCTTAAGAAAGTTCAAGACATTCTCAAAGATCCATCTCATCCTGGGAAGTCTTTTTTTGAACTATTACCATCTGGCAGATGGTACAGAATAATAAAAACAAGGACAAATAGGCTGAAAAACAGCTTCTATTCCAGGGTAGTAGCTCTTTTGAATTTTGCTGTATAGTGCAGTGTTGGTGTAGTGTCGGGGATTTTTGGTTCAATGTGTGGAGAGTGAAGGATGTGTGCTTGTGTTTATTTTCATGGTCATGTTCATGATGTGCACTGAAGATGGTGTTTGATTTTGTTGTACGAGGTGCAACGACAATAAAGGAAACTAACTAATTAGATAAATAAAAAGATATAAGGATACTGCTTGGTTTCCTCAACTTGTCAATTAAACCTTTCCAGCTTTGCAGACTGGCAAAGGGGAGGGGGGATAATTCTGCATGGCGGCAAGCCCACATGTGCAGCCACCACTCACACAAATGAAACACGTGTACACGCTCACCCACTGCTTGTATAAATGGGGATGTGTGTAGGTGTGCCCGCTTTCCCATTTCCGCGGCCCACTTGCAAACACCTGACAGCTTACTAGTGGGCCGTGATCTAGAGGTTGAGAATCCCTGAACTAAAATGATGAAATCTTCCTCCTGAAACCATGTCTGGGTCTGTGTATGTACGCATGCATGCATTATGGCTCTGCAACATGTTTTAAAGAGATGCTTCCCACAAATGGAAGTGTATATGAAACAGCTCTTTTGAAAATATTAAAGCAGTTGTTTTAACTCTGGAAGCAGCTTTTGCTGCCTTTACATCCATATGTGCATTTTGCACATGAGAGACAACCAGGAGCAGCTTCCAAAGCCATTTTTGTAAACAATGTGCCCCCTTTAATGATTCAAAAAGAGCTGGTTCATATTTATACACAGTGTGAAGTTCCCCTTTCAAAAGTCTTGTGCTATATTAAGGATCAATCTATTCAGCTCATCTTACTCCATACAAGTTGGGGGGAAAGTGGTGAAAATTAAAAGAGTCTCTGCAATGGACAGGTTCATCAGCTAAGGATCACAATTTCCAAGAGTTTTAATCCATGTGGATTGAGGAGGCTCTCGAAAGAAGATACTCACCTTCTACAAATGAGGGTCACAAATGAAGATTGAGATAACATGTTCAATACTATTCCTCCTGAAGCTTCTGTACTTTTGCCCTATTATCAGCCAGTGTACCTATAATCTATTTGCTTTCAACTAAATCTTCTACATTCTATAATCTTCTACATCACATTTTTGATAAACAGAAGACAATTCTAGTAAGCAAAAATTATCTTCAAGTAAATACAGTGACTCCCTTTTTATGACCCTATCATCCTTTAATACAGTACAGCAATGTCAAATGTTTTTGATGAATATTTAGCATTATACATAGCAATTAGAAATTCTTATATCTATAGATATAAACAAAGACCAGCAGGTCAGATGTCCTTATTAGAAGAACAAAGTTCAAACACTTGAACATTAAGAAGTTTAATTATTTACAGTTTCAAGGACTGCAGTTAATTAATACCACAAAATAAGATGATTTACACTGAACAATTTAGGTATCAAGGACTGCAGTTAATTAATACCACAAAATACAGATGATTTATACTAAACAATTTAGGTAATGTATGATTACTGCAAGTTGCTTCATGTTGCAACAGAACATCAATGACAGATGTTCTTAAAAGCCTAAAGGAAAATAAAACACATGTTCAGATGCCTATTACTCAACTTGACAGTTATCTCTCTGATGTAATTTATCAACCATGGCCTATTGCAAAAACCTTCCCCAAGGCTACCAACTTTTAAATAAAGAACGTCAACTCAGTTCCTGCAAAATGTTTCTCTGAAACTTCCAACAATTGCTAGGCCAACTAGTTACTCTACATACAACCTTTGTCCCTCTCTTTCAGCATATTTTTGTGGTTGCACAATGAAATTATATGAAGAACAAAATGTCAGTTGTCTTTCCAAACTACTGCTCAATCTCAACTACAAGGCCAAAAAATACTTAAAATTTTAACAGGACATATCTAATACAAAATTCAATTGTGCTAATGATGCTTGAGTCTGAAATAAACTGACTGTATGACCGGAATTCTTCTAACCTACACTTTATTTCACAATTAGCTGATTTAAACACACATTTTACCCCAATGTTTTGCAAAGTTCTGGCAATCAAACCACTCATTACTGTTTAAAATATAACCCTTTTCCCAATTAAACAAGGGCTCCCACTACAATAAATCTTGAAAATAAAGTAACTTTAGTGTCTATGAACATTTGAGATATGATTCCAAATGGTACATAACTGCAGTAAAGAAATAGGGGGGCGGGGAGACTGCAAATTTGGAGTCAAGTTATAATTGAGGTAAGTAGGAACAGAAGAAAGACCTGACATCTAAAAAGTATAGTTTTAAAACAAGTCCTGGCCCTCGGCAGGTAGAGATTGCAACTCAGGCAGTACATTTTATGCATCAAATTGACTGGCACTTTACATTGGCCAAAGAATGTTCCTGTGCTAATCAGAGCCTTTTGAGGACCTAAAAACAGATTGCACCTGTCAATTCCTTACACCCAAAATGATTATTCCATCCAATATCTCTAAAGAACGCTGTTTCTTCTATCAATCCTTCAGATCCATCTTTTTTTCTTCTAATCTTGAAGGTTATTTTGATCCACATTTGAGAGGAGAAGTGGTTAAAAAATTAAAGAGTGCTGAAAGGATCCCATGTTAACAACACATCGGGTGACAGAAGGTGGACATGCATGCAGCACTGAGCAAAACGCGGAGTGAGACTCCAAATGTCAGGCGCAAAGCGAGCGGATTGCAAAGGAAGTTTGGGCCGTTTCTTCAGACTTTTCATTCCCAAAGAGAAATATAGCAGGAGGTCAAGCTTCAAGAAGATAAAACCGCTCACTTTTCAACCGACACTTTAGTATATGTACCTCCCCCCCCCCATGTTTATTCTTATGTTTGGGGGCGAGAGGGAGAGTGAACGAGAGAATGTTATAACCGTGCTGGGGTTCACCCTGCGAGATTGGGGCACCCTGCCTGCCTGCCTCCTTTCTCCACCCGGTGGGGCGATTCTCCCCTTCAGCCCGGACGGCATTTCTACCACCAATTCTCCCGCGCTGCGTTTAAGTGCGTAGATGGGGCGAGGAGCGCGCGCAGCCGGAGGATCCTCCTGCTGCCGCCGGGGAAAGGGAAGGGTAGCCCCCGGAGAGGAAAAGAAACAGGACGGCGCTTCTCCCTCTCTTTTCCTCCCCCGCCTGAAACAGGAGTCGGGGGGCACCTGACTTCCTGCGTCTTGCCTGGCAAGACGGGCACCGCTCTCCTTCCCCTTTCCCGTTCCCTGCCAGGGCGCGAGAGAGTCGCTGGAGGCTCTTCGGCCCCCGCTGCCCCGCTCACCTCTCCACGGTCGCCCGTCGCCTCTCGCCCTCGCCCAAAAGAAACCGCAGGACTGCTGTAGCGCCGGACCTCGCAAGCCGCGCATGCGCAAGAATAGCCCTTCCCTCCATCGCTTTATTCCTCTTGCCCCCCCCCCTCCCCCTCGCCGGCCCCTCGATTAAGGGACTGGAGACAAGGTGCAATGCTCCTGCAGAGCCGCAAAGCCGGTGAAGGCTTTTAGATCAGCGCGTGCATCATGGGGGAAAAATAAAAATAAAATCTTAGCGATGTAGCCGCTAGGAATGGAAAAGGCCTCGCTGGCACAGAATCAATCAAGCCGACGACTTTATGAAGAAATGCCGCTGCTTTTTGCTGGAGGTCAAGATAACGTTAGCAAACGAAGCGCATTTTTTGGCTTCGCGTATGTGGAATCCAATTGATATCAGGGACCGATCAACCGTTGCTCGCTTACTTGCCAAAACAGCAGACGGGGGGAGCAAACATTTGCGGAGCGTCCCTAAAAGAGCCAAACGCTACCGGTCATGCGCGAAGGGGAGGAGACTTGGCTCGCACATAAAAAACGCCAGCAGAGGGCGCTGTTTGGTAACTTCGCCCACGGGGAGCGTCGCTTTCCGGCGTTTCATTCATTTCTCGGCCGATTTATGCCAGCACCCAGTTCAAAAGTAACATAAGGCAATTGGGGTCTGGGGCTAATCGCGCCTCTTAAATATCGTTGCAAAAGCTGAAGACTTTTCGTGTTTTTTTTTTTTAAAGCTATTTTTTAAAAAGTTAACGTTAGCTAAAGTGAAATTTATTTCTAAAAATTGTATTATTTTCTCAGGTATTTTTCATGCATTTCGTGTCATTTATTCTATTTAAGGTCATGGGTCAAAATACAGGGGGGAAAACAAAAGGGAAAAAACGTGTGGATTTTTTTGTTATTATTTAAATGCTGACTAAAAGGAAAGGAAAAGGCAAGAAACAATTGGTATGTTTTTTATCCAGGAGCAGAATAGATTTGGCTTCTGATCTTAAAGGCAGAATTTGTTCACTGCCAGAGGTGTAACAATGCACTCAATAGTAGTGAATATTTTTTTAAAGGTTCTTATATCCTAGGAAGTCCATTAAACAAGGTAAAATATTGCAGGTTCCAATATGGGTCGGTCACTGGGATGAGAGGTTTAGTCATCTGAGCTTTCAGGCTCATACTGGAGCCCGTCCTCGGGGAACTTCTCTCTAGCAAACTGTGTGTTTTGGGTTATTCTATGTGTAGTATTTATGTGGTGCCTGGTTGTCTGTGGCTTTTTAGTTATTTTGATTGGGAGTGTTGATGGGCAGCTATTAAGTCATTGGTTGTGGTTCCCTTGTGTTGCCAAGCCCTCAGCTTCTGAGTAGTTGATAAGCTGTTGGTAAATCTGCACCCCTGTTGACTGAGAAGGGGCCCATTTCTCGGGCTTCAATCATTTCCTTGGCTATTTTGGTCCCTGCTCAGCCAACAATCTTAATAGCTGCAAAATTGAATGTATGTCCTTGTTCATTGCAATATGAGGCTACTAATGAGTTTGGATCTCCTTACCTGAACCCTCGTTTGGGTTCTTGTAATCTAGTGGTTAACTTCCTCTCCTTATATCCTACATAGTTGTAGGGGCAATCCTTGTAGGGGATCCCGGTGACCAACCCAGATTGGATCCTGCAACTTTATCCTGGGACACTTATAATTGTCTTCATTTATGAGGTGAAATATACCTGTTCCTAATGTCTGTGAAGAAGAGGCTCTATAATAAAACATGACTTAGAGATTGTATTTGATCCACAAGGACACAATTGGTCATTATAAGGGATTCTTTTGAATTTCCCTTCCAAAGCTGTAGCAGGCAGCAGGCTATGGTGAGGAAACTTCTAAATACAGGTAGACCTTGACTTACAACCGTTTGTTTAGTGACCATTCAAAGTTACAATAGCACTTTAAAACAGTGACTTGTGGCCATTTTTCACACTTACAACCATTGCAGCATCCTCATGTCATGTCACGTGATCAAAATTTGGATGCTTGGCCACTGGCTTATATGTATGATGGTTGCAATGTCCCAGGTGATGTGATCACCTTTTATGATATGACAATAAAAGTTAATGGGGAAGCCTGATTCATTTAACAACTGTGGCAAGAAGAATTGTAAAATGGGGGAAAACTGACTTAATAACTATCTTGTTTAACAACATAAATTTGGGGTTCTTAAGTTAAGTACTACTGGTACCTATACACACTACTCAAAAAAATAAAGGGAACACAAAAATAAGACATCCTAGATCTAAATGAATGAAATATTCTCATTAAATACTTTGTTCATTACATAGTTGAATGTGCTGACAACAAAATCACACAAAAATTATCAATGGAAATCAAATTTAGCAACCCATGGAGGTCTGGATTTGGAGTTACACTCAAAATTAAAGTGGAAAAAAACACTGCAGGTTGATCCAACTTTGATGTAATGTAATTCTTTAAAACAAGTCAAAATGAGGCTCAGTAGTGTGTGTGGCCTCCACGTGCCTGTATGATCTCCCTACAATGCCTGGGCATGCTCCTGATGAGGTGGCGGATGGTCTCCTGAGGGATCTCCTCCCACACCTGGACTAAAGCATCCCCCAACTCCTGGACAGTCTGTGGTGCAACATGGCGTTGGTGGATGGAGCGAGACATGATGTCCCAGATGTGCTCAATTGGATTCAGGTCTGGGAAACGGGCGGGCCAGTCCATAGCACCAATGCCTTCGTCTTGCAGGAATTGCTGACACACTCCAGCCACATGAGGTCTAGCATTGTCTTGCATTAGGAGGAACCCAGGGCCAACCGCACCAGCATATGGTCTCACAAGGGGTCTGAGGATCTCATCTCGGTACCTAATGGCAGTCAGGCTACCTCTGGTGAGCACATGAAGGGTTGTGCAGCCCCCTAAAGAAATGCCACCCCACACCCACTGCCAAACCGGTCATGCTGGAGGATGTTGCAGGCAACAGAATGTTCTCCACGGCGTCTCCAGACCCTGTCATGTCTGTCACATGTGCTCAGTGTGAACCTGCTTTCATCTGTGAAGAGCACAGGGCACATTCACAGTGGCGAATTTGCCAATCTTGGTGTTCTCTGGCAAATGCCAAACGTCCTGCACGGTGTTGGGCTGTAAGCACAACCCCCACCTGTGGACATCAGGCCCTCATACCACCCTCATGGAGTCTGTTTCTGACCATTTGAGCAGCCACATGCACATTTGTGGCCCTCTGGAGGTCATTTTGCAGGGGTCTGGCAGTGCTCCTCCTGTCCCTCCTTGCACAAAGGCGGAGGTAGCGGTCCTGATGCTGGGTTGTTGCCCTCCTACGGCCTCCTCCACATCTCCTGATGTACTGGCCTGTCTCCTGGTAGCGCCTCCATGCTCTGGACACTACGCTGACAGACACAGCAAACCTTCTTGCCACAGCTCACATTGATGTGCCATCCTGGATGAGCTGCACTACCTGAGCCACTTGTGTAGGTTGTAGACTCCATCTCATGCTACCACTAGAGTGAAAGCACCTCCAGCATTCAAAAGTGACCAAACCATCAGCCAGAAAGCATAGGAACTGAGAAGTGGTCTGTGGTCACCACCTGCAGAACCACTCCTTTATTGGGGATGTCTTGCTAACTGCCTATGCTTTCCACCTTTTGTCTATTCCATTTGCACAACAGCAAGTGAAATTGATTGTCAATCAGTGTTGCTACCTAAGTGGACAGTTTGATTTCACAGAAGTGTGATTGACTTGGAGTTACATTGTGTTGTTTAAGTGTTCCCTTTATTTTTTTGAGCAGTGTATTTCAAGTAACTCTCTGCTTTTCGCATGGGCAAAGCTGCTTAATAAAAATGTTTAGGTAAGAAGGCAGAACTAATTTGCCATTCTATATCCAATATATACAAGCTTATTGTTTTGGCTGCCTTTTTAAAAAACTCATAATTTTATTAAAAATTACAACAAAAATGAATGTAAATTTAAAAACTATAAAAATAAAGATGATGCAAGAAAGAAATAAAAATAGAAATACAATGAAAAGAAATATTTAAAGAAATGACTTCCCCCTTCATCACGACAAATATAAATAATTTTAGTAACCTATCACCTTCTCAATCTACAACAAATGATCATTTCTTCCCACCTCTTATCTACAAGCAAATCTTTATAACCCCAGCATTTCAGTCTTTATCAGCAAAACTCCATGAAGGATTACCAGCAATAACATCAATTTCAGTTTTGATCAAATAAACCAACTTTATAATTGTTCCTTTTACTTAACTATCTGGATCTTTAATCCTTCAAAAATGTCTTAAAACTAGATTTGTCTTTAGTTTTTACAAAATTCTTCGAAGAAGTTTTCTATCAGTGTCAGTTTTGTCTTGTTCCTTTTGCATAGCATATTTAAAACAGTCCATCTATCATGGCAGGCATTCTTAAAATTATCTTATAGGTCCATTGTTCAAAAACATCTCAAAATATCCCCAATGTTAAAATATTTTGTATTAATAAGTCAAATTTAAATGTTCTTTATTAAAATCTGTAGTTGCTTCTGGTTCCCTCTAGTGTCCAGAATTTCAAAGTCCATCCAATTTCATGTTTTTAAAGAATTCAAAACAAAAGTATTTCCTCATGGAAAGAATCATTATTATTAATTCCAAAATTTATTTCCAAAAAATCAACATTTTATAAAATCAAAATTTTAGTCACCCATACAATCCTTATTTTTGTATTTAAAACTTTGGTTTGAAAGTAATTCATTTGGTGCTGTAAAACTTATGGAGACAAAGGTTCGTAATAGTTGAAAAGCAGTTAACAATTTCCAAAAGTGATTAGAAAAGAAAGTATGTAAACTCAGGGGAATGAAGTATGGTTGAAGGTGCCAACCATAGTTTGAGCAAAAAGATGGTTTTAAACCTGCGAATGACTGCTGTCCCACAGTCTCCTCATGAGGAACAACTATATGAACACTTGTGGGCAATCTCAAGTCTCTTCTTGTCCAGAGAGGAATCCATTCTATTGTGGCCATTAGCTCTTCTTTTAGCAGAACTATCTTCATTTGACAAAAACCCAAACTTTAGTTTTAAAATTGTTTATCAATAATTTGTCCCCTCTTCAGAATTTGGCTAGGGATTGTAGTGTGCATCTTAACCCTGATGGGTTTTGAGAGCTGTATAGATATAGAGCTGTATTTTTGGTATATAATATAATGGACATTTGTTTGGGTTGTTTTTTTTTTTGACATTTTGTGGAAAAAAGAAATCTATTAGATAGTTAACCATTGGGTTTATTTAGAAATTAGACTGGGTTGTTTATTTCAAAACCCCACTTTTTAGACAAAGAATTAAAATTCAGTTCTCACTATAGTACATTTACAAAGATCCTTCATTTCAATGTTTTATTAGAAATTTAAGCTATTTAACCAAACCTCATCAGTGTAGAATAAAAATGATATGAAACTCTTTAGTTAGATCAGATTATTGATCTATATTAGAGCTACAAAGCTCTGGACAACCAGAAGATGGCAACCAAAAGACATAAAACACTATTTTCTGCCATACAATTACCATTTACAATTCTGCAGCCTAGGTAAGAGAGCCCTCTTCTGCATGCATCTGCAGCTGCCTTTAAAAGTTATCAAGATATCACACAGAAGATTAAAATTACAAATTTGGACGAGCTGAAATGGGCACTTCCTGGAATATCATATGAAAGGACAGATGACAGGCAGGTATCAGGTAAAATATTTCTTAGCCATGTTACTTGAGGTCATTTCTAAATGAATATGCCTGGAAGTTAACTTGAGAGGCCTTGTGTACGTTTTTCGTACTCACCACAGTTTCCTAAATGTGCCTAGAAGGAGATGGTGAATAAAGGGACAATAACTGGAAATCAATTAAAGAAAGTGACACAGAAGCTCCAAAGTTTGAGGAATGGGTAAGATGAAACATCTAAGAAGGAGAGAAGAGAAAGAAAAGGAAGCAAATAAAATAATTCCCCCAAAATACAGAAAGTAGGAGTATAAAAGAAAAAAAAATAGGATAGCTTCCTATCTAACATCCTGATAGGTAGCCAGATGTAGGGGGAATAGGGCTTATATATGCATTGCCATAATATATTTTTAATATATGTGTCTTAATCATTTGTATTGTTTTTAGTTTGAAAGATATTTTGTCATATTAGTGACAGAGTGATTCCATTCTCCATTTCCAGAGCTCAGTTCTTTACCTACCTCCCATCCTATATATGTATTAGTAGGATGTCTCTCTCTTTCTCCTACTAATAATGATCAAATTAGCAATCTTTTTCATATTATGCTAGTTAACCCAGCATAATATCCATGTTTGTCTCATAAACAACAGCACCCAGCTGAATGTAGCAGATTCTTAAAAGCTATGCAGGCTTAGTTGTTTAGTAGCTAGGTAGGAGACTGCCAGGAAATATCAGGGTTATAGAAGAGGAAAGGTGAAAAACATCCTGAAAAGACAACCGAAATCATTTTATTATTGCCAACAGGGAAAAAATATATATGGGCATATAACTTTCAGGAATCAGAGTCTATTCAAGCGAGTCTATCTTTTATCCATCCACTTTTAGAGGCATGGGGCTGTTAGGGAGAAGTAATTCGCCCAAATCAGGCAGCAATAGATACATACCTATGTGTTATATTAAGCTCTAAGGCAGTTTGTATGGTTTTGAGGAAAAGTAGCTATTATGTTTATTTAAGAAGCCCTGCCATAGCATTGTGTATGAAGCCAGCCAGTGAGGTGAGTAGACCTCTCATCTGAGGCTAATATTCTACAATAATATTTTGATAAGATGATTCATATTTCTTTGATTATACATCACATATCTTAATTTAGTAAGGCCACTTTCGAATCCAATCTTTTGCATCATTATTTAGTTCAATATTTGTACCTCATTTAGTGATTCAAGTTATCAAGATACTTCAGACCAAGGGTGGGCAATTAATTTTCCCAAGGGGGCCACATGAGAAACTGAGTGTGTTCTTGAGGACCATGCACGCACATATGTAAAATGCAAAAAAGTCTCTTTCAAAATAAAAGCCATGCAATTGTACTGCATGCGTGGCGGATACTTATTTACATTTGATTTCTGATTTCTGATTGGTTTCACATGGGCCAGCAGGGACAGGCCAAGGGCCAGATGTGGCCTAGTGGCTGTAAAATGCCAATGTCTGACTATCCTTTTCTTAAAATCACATTTGATGAAAATATCTTCCAATTAAGGGTTAGCTTTATATTTTTTTTATTTAAACCTTCTGGTTCTGTTCTGTACCTAACAGTTTTAATTTATTTAATTGGTAAATGGGATAATCCCCAATTCAGCATATTCTGGTATCAGGGCCCACTGATGTTGATTGGTTACTAAACTGAATGTTGATTTATTTTTTCCATCAGAGTTTATTAGCCTTTATTCCTTGGATTAAGAGTCTTGAGAAATAATGGCTTAGATGGATTTGGATTCCCATTAAGCCATGATGATAGGGTTTATTTTGGTTATGGCTCAGCAGTTTGTATGAACCCAGACGCTATGATTTACTTAATAAATTGTGATTAAGCAATGATTTAGTGCAAATAATAAACCAGGCTGGTAATTCCTGTACCACTTGTACTCTCCCCTAAAAAATAGTCCCTGTGTATATTTGAAGCATTCTTTTGAATATTCCTGTCCTTCTTATCTTAGCTTATCCTATGCTTAGAAGAAGCTACTATCCAAATGGCAGAGAAGGCAAGCAGACAGACAGGTTTCTTTATGTAATCTCTGGGCCAATTTATTGTCTTTTTCTTGGTCTTTGCTCCCCAGAATGTGCTAGCACACAACAGAGCTAATTTCAGGCCTATTTTGTGATATTTTTCTCTATTCATGTTATATTAGCATAGTGCTCTCCAACAGACAATTTCACATGGTAAAAGGGAGAATAGTTTAGGCCTCTCAGAAAGGAACATTCTGGTAGCCAATTACAATTACTCTTCAAAATTGTACAGTTGCTAACATGTTTGTTCACTTGTACTTCAGATAGAAAGCAGACTCAAGGTTTGTAAATCTGGTAACTGCTTCTTTACCCTATTTTTGTGGGTGAGCCTCATTTTATTTTAGAAATGATTTGTAAAGCACCTAGAAATCAGTACTTGGAGACGTGAAGCAAATGTATCTAAATTAAGAGCCTCAGAGAGGGCCCACTTGTTGGATGGTGAAAACAGCAAATTCTCAGACTTTTCTCCTAGCAATCAGGACCGAAAACAGTTATTCTAAAAATAGGTTTCTCGAAGTTATTTGTAATATTTATTTGAAGGAAAATGAAAGATACAGCATAAGAACTGTAGGTATATATAGGTCATCTAAGGCAGCAACTGTTTTTTTACACTTTCTCATGCTTGTTCAATGTAAAAGGTACATTGAGAGAGGAGAAATGAATTACATTGCTTATTCTAAGTTTTATTCAAGTGAAGTTTGAAATCAAACCATTTGAAAACAAAACTTAAAACCCATAACATAAACATTAAAAACAGAGCAATAATAAGTAAGGAAACCTGATGATATACTCTGAAAATAGTATGTCCCTTTGAACAACCATCTTCCAGGATTTAAACAAGAGAGATGAGGGAGTCACTCTCCTTAGGGCTCACAGGTACAGAAAATTTGGGTCCCTTCTTCATTTGTTGCTTCCTTATACTTGTAATGAAGTTGACCACACTACTGGGGCCCCAATAGGCATTCTAATTAATTAGAAGAAAAAAAAGGAGTGAGTGGGTGAGGTAATGAATGAATGTGGAATATTTGAAAGCAACATGAGAAAGAACTGGATTGCACAGTGGAACTAAAGTCATTGGATATCATAGTTGCTTGTGAAAGTTCAGGTGCTAGAGCAGGGGTGTCAAACTTGATTTCATTGAGGACCACATTAGGGTTGTGTTTGACTTGAGGGGGCAGGGGAGGGAGTGGGCAGGATGGGCGTAGCCAGCTCATCACTCGTTGAGGTTTTTTTCGGCCACGACGGCCTCATGCAGCTCTCTGCCAACAAAAATGGAGCTGGGGTGGTGGTGGTGCATGCAGCCTGCCAGGGCTGTTTTCATTGGCAGAGAGCTGCAGGAGGTTGTCATGGCCAAAAATAGAGCTCGGGAGGGCCACCGTGGGCCGGTCCTTTGCTGTTTCCAAGGCAGCCCCATGGGCCAGATCTAAGCACCCCATGGGCCGAATCCGGCCCTCAGCCCTTGAATTTGACACCCCTGTGCTAGAGAGAAACAGCTTCTACATGTGATCCTCCTCCTCTCTTTCTTTGATCTGCAAGTGGGGAAGTTCACTGAGGAGTCCTATTGCTTTGGAGCTCCGTCCGCTTTACTTATTCTGTGGAGAAGACCTTGAGGTGAACTGTAAATACAAAATAAAAATTAAAAAAACATACGTGCAATCTTATCTTTGTTTCTTTGTATATGGACAATTTAACATTGTGGGCTAATTTTTCAAACAAAGTTCCATACTTCTTATATCCAATTCTGTCAGGAGAAACTGCCATTTTCTAAAAGATTCCAGTATTGCAGGTTTGATCAATGTCATGTAGTAAAATGTAATACAAGTAATAGAAATTCCAGACTAATTTTTTATTGGGAAGGAGATAATTATTTCATTTTTTGTTCATATTGTCACCATGATGCCAGGAACTGGGGACGGAGAGTATTACTGTTAATTTTGTAGTTAATCAAAAGTTAATCATTTACTGTTAATCATCTAGTATTTGATACTACTGGCCATTCCAATGAAATATTTGATCAACATGAAACTCAAGGACATTGTTTTGCTGTAGTTTGATTTCATCTATTCTCTTATGATTATAATTCAACATCATTCTTGGCTATAATCTGTGGAATTTTATTTACTATTGACAGGTGGTTTCTGGACAGTAAGTATAGAGTTTTAAGATTGGACCTTTATGTTTACAACAACCAACTCTATTATTTGGGGTGGGGGAAATGTCAATTAAGGAACTTTTTGAAGTCCCGAATTAAATGGATTGGATGTTAATAAGACAAATTCAAAATTCAAGAGATAACTTGAGATTTTGAATGCAGCAGAATATGTACTGAATGGGCTACTCTCCATTCTGGTGTCAAACCGGGTTCAGAAATACGAATTCATAATATAATTTTCTTGTTTTTGTGTTTGTATATAGTGTGAACCCAACCACTGTTACTTGTAAACCAGATGCATTGTGGTTTATTTAATAAATCCTGATAAAGAAAAGCATAGCTTAGCATATTTTGTGAAAAAAATTTTGGAAATGCTTCTGGACTTTGCACTGCTTATGGAAAATCAAATGATGTCTCTGTTCAGTATTGGTTTTGCGTCAGTTGCAGAAATTTCTTCCTGGAGAAATTGGATTTGGCCATGGTGATTTATGTGTCAGTGAATTTAGATCAATGCCACCTCTTCTATCTCAAACTGCCCCTAAAATGTGTAAAGAAATTCTTGCTGAACTTAGAAACCCTTTAGGACAGTGTTGGACAACCTCTCATCTTAAGAACAAACTTTCTGTTTGTGTCTTGACTGGGGCCCTCAGAAGCCAATGATGTTGTGACATCCATGGAATGGGTAAAGCTGACATTTTTGGTCATTTTATAGTTTGGAGAGGCCTTAAGGAAAAAGTCACAATCAAAAGGGAGCATCCATTCTGCCTCAAATCCCCTCCAGAATAATTAAAAAAAACACCCTGTAATTTTCCATCCTGCCAGTTCTGGAAAATGAGTGACTGGAAATGGAATTGTGGTGGTCATATACAGCTCAGATAGTACTCATCTAATCTAAAGGCAAAACAGAATTCTGTAGGTTACAGACATTTGTTTGTAGGTGCCTTTGGTAAGAAGATAAGCAACCAAATGATAAGTACATTCGGAGTCTAATTAGCAAAACATTGTTCTATTCCCTCTTTTATTAGATGAAGTAATCAAGTTTATAAAGGAAGATTTAAAGACAGTTATACACAACAGACTATCAGGTTCTGAACAATAATCTAAGAAATCATCATGGATCAAGCTAGAAGCAAGGGGTGTGATCCAGAAATCAAGAGGCCATGCCACAAAAGAAAGATAGTGCAACAGATTCAATTTGTAGATAGTTGGATTCTTGTGTAATAGATTAGGTAGATGGTGATTTTAATAAAATATGTAAAGAGGCATGAAAAGAGCTATAAATTGCTGTGTGTGTGTGTATTTCCACAAACACCAATATTTTCAAAAGTAGGCAACTTATATGAAGTTTTAATCTACAATCAAAAACACTATAGGTTTTCTTTAATTTCTTTATTGATATGAGACACAAGAAACATGCCTTTTCATGTCATGTTCTATTGGAGTATTCAAGCAACCTAAAGCAAAGCACTTGCCAGTATTACTGCTGCAATTAAGTATAAAATAGACACAGATTTCTAAAAAGAACTGTTTCTTTGTATTATTACGAATTCTGAACGTAAAAGCGAAGAGGCTGCGCTAGCTCATTTCATCCGCCAGGGGTAGCTGAGAGGGTTCGATATCAGCACTGCGGCAAAATGGACAGCTCCACCAGCATTTCTTCTCGTCTACTGTTATAATCAACTGGGAATGCGCTCCGCAAAAGTAGGGCGTGAAAGCAGGGCCATAAACATGAAATTGTTCGGGCTTCCACCTATTCTTTTTACTAACTGTGTAACCAGTTGTCTTTTATTCTCCAGCTACCGCTCTCTGTTCTGCCTTTTTGGATTTTATCTAATGGAACTCTAAACGCCAATTAGGTGGCTCTCGTTTATTCTGATGAGAGCCCTGAGAACCTCTCGGCCTCCGACCTGCCTAATTCTCACACTTGTCTGGCTCTGTGTCCTGAAGAGACACACACCAACCACCACTTTAAGTCATCAATCCAACCAGTCGATGTTTTTTTAAGTTTCTCGTGTCAGTTATCCCGTCCCACCCCAAATCACTTTCTCCCTTCTAAAGCTGGCCAAACTTTAGCATCCCTAGAGTTTGCGGTCAAAGAAAACGTGTTTAGGATCGAGATTGTCATAGACACCCAACATGCCGGCGCCACCTCATTATCGTCTCCGCCCATTCCTCCCAAACCAATCTCCTTCCTTTGGCCGCGCCCTAGAAGCGCACGTCCCCCGCCTTTTTGCAGCGGAAACGGCGATCCGTCTCTCTATATAAGACCGGGGCGTCGCGTGTCCTCCTCCACAGCCTCCAGGATGAATTTCTCTTCGGATTCCCGCTATTTGGCCTCTTCCTACAGGAAGATATTCGGGGAGCCGCCCCGCTACTCCTCCCGTCTGGGCAGTTCGGCCACAGCCAGCAGTTACCGGTCTCAATCGGTATCCCGCTGTAGCAACCGCGCCGTCTCGTATCGCCTGGCACAGGCAGACACCTTGGATCTCAGCCAGGCAACGGCGCTGAATGACGAATTTCGGCTGACCCGCACCAATGAGAAGGAGCAGCTGCAGGGACTCAACGACCGCTTCGCCGGCTACATCGAGAAAGTGAGGCAGCTGGAGCAGCACAATCGCCTCCTGGAGACCGAGCTGAGCGCACTGCGGCAGCGTCACGCCGAGCCCAGCGGCCTGGCCGAGCTGTTCCAGAACGAGCTCCGCGAGCTGAGAGCCCAACTGGACGAGACGGAGGCCGCCCGGGCACAGGGGGCGCTCGAAAGGGAGCGGTTGGCCGAGGAAGTGCAGCGCTTACGGGCGCACTGCGAGGAGGAGGCCCGAGCCAAGGCGGAGGCCGAGCAGGTGTTGCGCGCGCAGCAGCGGGAGGTGGATGGCGCCACCTTGACGCGCATGGCTCTGGAGAAGAAGGTGGAGGCGTTGCTCGACGAGCTGGCCTTCCTGCGCAAGGTCCACGCCGAGGAGGTGGCCGAGCTGAGCGTCTCCTTGCAGCCAACCCAGCTGACTGCCATCGAGCCTGACGCCCCCAAGGCTGATCTGACTGCGGCGCTGAAGGAGCTACGCTCGCAGTACGAAGGGTTGGCCGCCAAGAACCTGCAGGCGGCCGAAGAGTGGTACCGCGCCAAGTTCGCCAACCTCAGCGAGCAGGCGGCGCGCAACAACGAGGCCATCCGAGTCAGCCGCGAGGAGATCGGCGAGTACCGCCGCCAGCTGCAAGCCCGCACTTTGGAGGTAGAGAGCCTGCGCGGAGCCAACGAATCCCTGGAGCGGCAGCTAAATGAGATGGAGGAGCGGCATAACGCCGAGGCGCTCGGCTTACAGGTGAGGACCGCCCGCGCAAACGCTTCTTCTTGGCTCCCAAAGCGTCCCATGACATGATATCGTGCTGCCCCTAACGCAGATTTGGGCCAGCTACGTTTTTCAAGCCTTCCACTCCCCTGCTGCGATTGCCGCATTTTGTCCTCCAAATACTCTCAGCAGGTAAAAATCCAGTAGATTAAAACATTCCGCAGAACGGCTGTTAAATCGACAGCAAACAGTTCTCTGTTAAGCAGGGTCGCTTTTACCTTTCCTAATGCCCGTCAGATGTTTTGCCTTATGCCTTCCCTTATCTATTCTCTTTGGCCGTTCTAGCTGGCTTAATGATTGTTGTAAACAATCGCAGTGTTCAATGACAAAGCGACAGGAAGGGTTGCACCGGGATGTCTGTCTGCTGTGAGCATCTGATTCCTTTGAATGTTTTATAGGCTCCGCGACGGTTTTCACGCTGCTCTCCGTGGTGCTGAATATAGCCAACAATTGTTTTACTGCACCTCTAGAGTTGTGCTTCTTGACTACCGGTAGCAGGAATGAAACGTTTTACTTTTTACTGATCCTGATTTCTGCAAATCAGCTATTCAGAATGTTCTTTTCATTATCTTTCTGTAATGAACATATCTACTCATTACTTGACTAATCCTAGGGCAAGTCTTCACAGTTGATAATTTGTGCTTAGATTTTTACTATATTTATATAAATTAAACATGCTACACAGTTACTGTGAAATTAAATTTATAAAGATGGTAAACTGTAAAATCAGAAAAGGTAGAACTGAAATAGGGATAATAAAAGACAATTGAAATAAAATGTGAATTACATTCAGAAGTGCTCATTTAGCTCAGAAAGGTGTTTGTCTCAGCTGGATCTCCCTGAAAGAGTATTCCATACTCCAGTCCATTCCTGCTATACATTTACTATGCTTTCAATACTGCAGAAACATGTTTAATACAATCATTGCTTTATGTGGAATGGGGTTCCATGTGAGAAATTGACTTATTTTCCATTCAAAATGCAGATGTATTGTCATCTGAATTCATTTGTTTACATAAGACAATATGAGCTTTTTTTTGGAAATATAGATACTATCGGGTGGGTTTCTACCCATTCTGTCCACCTCTGTAGAACCAGTAGCTCTGAAGAGCAGCAGACATAGAACCGGTTCTATGTCTGCTGATGTTTTTGCCCACCCACCCCCACCTGGACTCTTATCTGACCTTTATTTCCTGCTTTTTCAACTTCAGCTGCCGTGCAAGGCTCAGCTGCAGTTAAAAAAGCAGGAAAAAAGGGCTTTTTCAAAGGCTGCTTCTCTGAACGCAGTGCTGCTCAGCTGTCCAGGCACCAGGCTGATGATGATTTACAGGCATGCGCAGCATGCAGGGAAGCACATCGTAAATCACTGAACCTAGTAAATCACCTAACCTGTAGTTAACCCTGTCTGATCCCACCCCTGGACACTATAGTTAACAGGGTTTTTGAATTAACATTGTTTATAAACAGCACTTAGGAGTGACTGTTCAAAGTTACAACAGCACCAAAAAAAAGTGACTTATGACAGTTTTTCAGTTATAACCTTTGCAGCATCCCCATGGTCATGTGATCAAAATTCAGATGCTTGACAACTGACTCATATGACGATAGCAGTGTCCCAGGGTCACATGATCCCCATTTATATTTAATTTAGTTCCTTTTTTCCCTAAGTGCCCAGTTTCACTTGTAGATCCTTGCATTTTAGCTAGCAGAGTTATGTGATCAACATAGCATAGATTATTGATGTTTCTTGCTCCAATTTTCCACTCTCATTTTTTATTTAATCCAGCTTCTTTTAATGCACATTAAGCATATACTGTACTTTGAGTCAGAGGGAGTATACAAACCTGTCACACTCCTTTGCCAACCTGGAGTCAATCTGTTTCATCATATTCCATCTGTACTACAGCTTTCAGCATGGTGGTCATTATTAATAGAATGGCCTTAAAGATCCATGGAAAGATTTTGTAAGATCGAGTGTTAATTGATTAAGTAACAAGTAAAGATATGGTATCTTATTTACATATGGGATATAGAAATGCAAATTTATACATTTTTATAGTGGTGAATTAAACATGCTGCATGACATTTTTACATACATTCATGTACAATATTGCTGACTCCAATGACAGTTCATTATGTTTTCTTTCTTGGTTTCAAGACTGAATATAAGTTTTCTTTATATTTGATATATAAGCATGTATGCAGAGAGACCATCCTGAAAACTGCCAATCTTTTGCCCATTCTATGTATATGTGTGAAATTGTGCACACCATCAGATAGTGTTAATATACATCCACAGTCTCAATGTCCCATCAGTTCAGGGCTTGCAGAATAGGGGTTTTCGCTTTTGCCTAATTTATATAAACCTGTAACTTGCCTGCTTCTTTTTTTCTCAATAAAAGGTAATAAAAGGTAGTTTCAAAAGCATTAAACAAACAGAAATTATATTAACACTATTTCATACATTTTATATCAGTAGAACACAACTAGAAATATGGTGAATTCATCAGATTTTATAACTCTTTTTACTATTTAGTCTAGTCTAGTCTTTAGAAATATTACCAAATGAAACAAATACAGACAATACATGACCATTGCCTATTGAGCTGCCATAATCTGTTTTTATTCAACATTATTCTAATAAAGCAATTGGAAAGAATGTTCCTACCCTGTTTCTCCAACAATATGGCCTCCCCCAATAGGAAGTCCCAGCATGTTTTATAGGCATGAAATGAAATTAAGCCCCTCCCCCCAAATTAAGGCCTATATTAAAACATGCGAAATGGGGGGGAATGGTGGCGGGGCTTGCCATTAGGAAGTACTTTTTTTTTTTTAAACAAGTTTTATTGATTTTCAAAACACACAAGTCATCATTTTCCATTACATGTTTAAACCTTTTTCCATTATAAATTTAACAAGTCAGGTAAACTATAATTCTATTTTAAACCATTTCCATATAAACATACAAAAACCTCTTATCCAATTTCCCTTTATTTCTCTTCACTCTTATTCAATTTTATTATTATTATTTCATCTACTTCTTTCTGACTTAGTTACCATTATTCTCATTCTATATTTCTACAAGGTTTTATTAATTTTCCCCCCCAAAAAACAACATAATCACACAACACACAAAACATATAAAAGATCTTTTGGAAAGTAACTTGGACCCAGGTATCTCTCTTTTCATGGACTTCAATTATATTCAGGCTCATCTTACATATCATTACTTATTTTATTTACCATTCTAAGTCTTCTATATTAACTTCTCCACATATTTCACTCTTCTTGATTCTATCTTAATTAATCGTCTTAATTTGAGTCATTATATTTATATCTTTTGTCCATTCTCTATTATACCTTTGTCTCATTCCTTTTAAAAGAAAGAAATTTCTCCTGAAATCACTAATCAGAGTATGATGCCTTTCTATCTCTCCACTAAATTAATCAAATTAATCTTTAAAATACCCAATCCGATTTTGCTTGGTACATTCTAACTGAATAATACATCTAAAACAATTAAATACCTAGTTAAGCAATAGATTTAAATATTAAAAACAAAATACTATAATGAAAGTTTTATAATAACATCAATACCATAATCTTAATAAACTCTTTAATTAAAGTTTAATATTCTAAATCTCCCCTCATATTATATTTTCAAACCAATAATTATTAACATTCCAACATTTTAATCTCTTATCAACTCTCAAACCATTTAAATTTTCTATTTCTAATACAATATTACAATGTCATCTTATGTACCTTGCAAAATCTCTTTGAAGAAATTATACTTATCCTTTATCCCTAAAAAAATTTCTTTTTGCTCATTTAATTTCAAAACTTTGTAACTTTTCTCCACCTTTTCTCTTTCTTTCTTCCCCAACAAACCTTTCTAGCCCTCCTTCTAGCCCCCTTCTTCTAGCCTCTGCCTTACTGGCTTCCCTTCTGTCGCATTCCTCTTCCCTTTGTTTACCATCCTTATATTGATTTTGCACCTTGTTTTTCCCTTTCTTAAATGTTTTTTTAAATCTTAAGTCCTTTATTTCTCTTCTTTTCCTCTTCCTTCCCTCTTGGTCGAGTTCTGAGATTTATTAAAGATGGCTTCCTTTCTTTGTTCTTCTTCTGCTGTCTTCATCTGTTGCAATGTTTGTTGATAATTAATAAAGCCATTTCTAAAAAAAGGAAGGCTTCTTTCAAACCAGCTTTACCATTTTGTTTTGCTTGCTCATAGTCTTTTCTCAGTTCCTCGATAGAAGAAGCCATTATAAATCTTTTTTTTCTTTTCTCTTACAACAGCCAAAATATTCCAAAAGAAAAATAAGACAATCCCAAAGTTCTCAGTCAGTCCAAACCAAGACAGAGTTCCCACTCTCTCCTCCTGGGGTAGTATCAATTAAAGAAAAGGAAAGTCCAAATCTGTTTCTTAAAGTCTTATTACAATATATTTTAGTCTTTCAATCCTTAAGGCATCTCCTCCAACAAAGTCTTAGCATACAAATATTTTTTTTTAAGTCCTCTCTTTTCCCACTCACCGCTTAGAGCCAGTTTTCACCTAAAAAAATAGGTTTCTTAATGTTCACTTTTTATTCCAGTAAAAAGAGGGTAAGCTATCCTTTCAGCACCATTAAACTGCCGTTTTTTCCTCTTCTCGAAGGTATCATTCAGAAAGTCATACTTTTCAGGAATTTTGTTAAATATGTCTTAGAGTCCTAGGAACCAAGAAAAATTTTCTCCTCTCAAGCACTTTCTCCACTTCCTCCTGCGCATTCTTACCCGGCTGCCAGCTTCTTTGTGGCGGCCATTACAGACCGCCGCTGCACCGTCCCTGGGAAAAGGGGGTTCTGCTGGCCGGGAGGGGTCTGCAACACCCCAAACCCTTCTCCGGATCCCCTACCTTCAGCTGCCCCTGCAGGGCAGCCTAGCTCCGCACCCGTCTGGGTCGGAGCCCAAAACGGCTAGCGCGGCAGGGATCGCGCAGCCGCAAATCCCTGCCGCCGCGGGCCGACAAACCGGAAACTCCCACCGTTAGGAAGTACTTTTGTTGCTCACCCGGATATGGTGCTGCCTGTGTTGACCCCAATACGAAGTGCCCCACCAACGCCGAGATCAACATCCAAGCCGTCGCCGCCCGCCCGAAGATGCAAGGGGGGGGAGGGAATTAAGTCACCCCCGAAAAGACGGCCTAGCCATTTTTTCGGGGCTCAAAAAAAAAAAAAAAGACCCGGCCTTATTATATGAGAAACACGGTATTAGTCCAATCAATACAATCAATGTAGCTAGTAATTAGAAGTTCTGGGAGTTTCTAAAAATAAAGTGGCATTTCTATCCTAATAAATGTATAGGTATATAATAGAGCCTCAGTGGCACAGTGGTTAGAGTGCAGTACTGCAAGCTACTTCTACTGTAATTTGGCAGATCGAATCCCACCAGGCTCAAGGCTGACTCAGCCTTCCATCCTTTCAAGGTGGGTAAAATGACCTAAATTCTTGGGGGCAATAGGCTGACTCTGTAAACTACTTAGAAGAGGGCTCTAAAGCACTATAAAGCGGTATATAAGTCTGAGTGCTATTGCTAGATCTATTTTATACCTATTTTATTTGCTCAGTATTGAAAGCTATATGTCTATAATTTTAAGATGCTTCTGATACAAATAAAAAGATCCAAATTGTTAATTATATTGTTGTAATTTAATTCATTTTCCAATTGTTATGTGTTGTAACCAATTAGCAAAACTTCATTTTTTATTGCTTTTGATAAAAAGGAATTAAACTATTTAGTCATTTCTTTGGCCTTAAAATGTTAACGTTGAACTCTCTGAATTTACAGGATACCATTAGCCAGTTAGAAAGTGATTTGAGAGACACAAAGAGTGAAATGGCTCGGCATCTGAGAGAATACCAAGATTTACTGAATGTCAAAATGGCCTTGGATATAGAGATAGCAGCATACAGGTAACCAGGATTTGATTTTCAATATCTACTTAGAATTGTAATGCCTACTATTCTGAAAATGCCCAAAATAGGTGATCAAATTTATGTTGCTCTAATAGCTTGGTGAGAAATGGCTTGGTCCTATTTACTTCAATGCTTTGCTATAATTTTGCATTTACGGTCAGGGAATGTGATTATTTTGTAAAGGGAAATTTCTTTTTATCACATGACATGGTTTACCTTGTATATATATATATACTGTGCCTGAAAATCCTCAATTTCCATTATTAATAAAATCTTTTTTGTTGTACTTGCAGGAAGTTGTTGGAGGGTGAAGAGACACGGTTTAGTACTTCAAGCATGAGCATCTCATCTCTGAATCCCCTTTCCAACCCTACTTACTCTTTCCAACCCAGGCTCTTTGGTTCATCTGTAGCCAGCAGCTCTAAAATGTCATCCTCTTTCTATTTTAAGAAAGATGAGAAAGAGGAAGTTAAATTAGCCTCAAAAATTTCATCAAGCCAGGTAGAAGACCCGTTTACTGAAATGACAGAGGAAACCGTAACATCCATTAAAAAGTGAAAAAACAAATTTGGAAGAAGGAAATACTATCAATCAAAAAATGTAATCACTGACCTTAAATACAGATACCCACAAGGGATAATAATATAGCTTAAGTCTTTAAATTGCCTATACCTGAATTAAGGTACTTACCCAGCTAACATCAATTTAACTTTCTAATGTTTCACAGTAGATTATTTCAATAGAAACATTCCGTTCAATACTATCAGAAACACAGAGGCTCAAAATTTATTTAGAAATACTCTAGTAAATCTTGTTCTCCAGTTGCATTGCTGTAAGGCAGACATTTCTCCCAATTGCTGAATTAAAGAGAAAATAAGCATGTGCTAACATACATGCATACACATACTCTTATTAAATCATGTTTCTGATTTATGTCTGCTGAGCACAACTTTCCAGTTGGGCAAAATCTAGCAACTGAATCACATTAGTAAAATGAAGATTAATCCTTATTGTCTGCATTGTGAAATAAAAAAACCTGACAGATAATTCAATTATTTTCCAGATAATGAACTTTACTTCATTTTAGTTCTTCTGGATCACAGAGGTAAACAATACAAATATTTGTTTTACTTTGTGGTCTATGCACGTTACAAGGAGATACAAAATTATCTAGGAATGTTAGGTAGAAAATACGAACAAGGTTTAGGAAGATGAACATCCCCATGATAAACTTGCTGTATCACTGCACAAAAGAAATGCTATTAGCACATTGTTGAGACACATAATACATTTTTTGATGTTTAAGATTATTCACAACTATTTTTAATATGCCCATCTTTAAAAAATCTACATGCTGTATTCAAATTATTAGGAGTCTTAGGATTCTGGTTAACTGTTAGTTGAATGCATGTTTTTGACCATCTCTGTGATTATCTAATAAGTCACTGTACTGTCTATTTTACCTTGTGCCACATTAGTAGCCAGCAATTTTAAAAGTTGTTGCTTAGAATAAATAGTGCCAGCTATTAAAAAATGAAAAAAACCAACACGTTTTAGAGGTTAGCTTTAGATAAAACAAAGCTAAAAGAATGTAGTCCTGTATTGTCTAGAAGCACAGTACTAATGCTGATTCAAAAGTAGCAGTTGCTGCTTCTATAAGGCACAACCTAAAACAGGGTTGTATGTGTTGGTTCATCATTAGAAAAAGAATGTAGATTTATGCCAGCTGCTTATTTCTGTGCTATGGAAATCAATATGGTTTCTATGTAAGTTATTGAGATACGGTTTCTTAAATAAGAGAGGGACTTTTCCTAAATGTATTTTATTACACACATTCACTATTGCACAAATAAAATACACTAGTGAATTTTAGTGGTTCTTCTAATTTTGCTGACTGGTTGAGGTGAATGTATTTGTTCAGCCTTGCCAATCACAACTGAAAACTATATACATGCACAACACACACAAAAACAATTGCTTTTTTAAATAAACAAATGGTGCTGAAATCTGATAAATAAAAATTCTTACAAGTAGCAGATTCAGCCCATGTTTCTGCAGCAAATGACACAAGAATAATCTTGGTTGTAAGAGACCAACATAAAATTTCCTAAACGAATTTGGGAATGCTGATAAATCAGATTTCCAACTCCTATCAGAATTTAACTTCATTATGTATCTCTATCTGAATATGTGCCAAATTTTATATAGAACACACTATTTTAGATTTTCTTTGAATGCCTTAAAAATTGCCAGCAACAAAATTACTTTCTGAAGAAATTCAAGATTGTATTATTTGATGTCTTTGCATTGATTCATCCTGTCACAAAGTTTCATAATACAAATCCATGTTCTATCTTGTGTCCCTTGAACTTACACTCTTCTCCTCTGTAAGGCACAAATTAATAAAAAAAATGTATCACTTTAGGCAGCCTGTTTGTCATTTGTGCTATTGTGAATATATTGTGAATGGAAGGCAGGTCAGAATGAACTATGGCCATCATTAATTTGATCTTGGAAAAATGTTTGTTTCTTAAGAATATGCAAAACACAGATATAAAAGGATACCAGGTAATTCTTGTGATATGTTGAGATTGTCTCAATCTTATGGAATAAAAAGAGGAAAAAATGTGAAATGTGGTATGTCTTAAAATTGATGTCAACATGATCCTCTACATGTGTCAAATTGTGATAATAGCGCACACACACACACATAAAATGTGCTTCAACATTGTGATTAACTCCAGAGGTTGAGTAACCAAGATGTAATAAAATATATATTTACTTGATAAGGCAAAATTTGGAATGATGCCTTGGGTATCATTTTTTTTAATGCAGAATAATATATAAATGAAGGAAAAAGGAAAAAGAATAACACAAATAAGCTCCTCTAACACTGCACGTATGATTTACAGATCTAATGAACTTCTATATGCTTTGCCATTGAATTAACAGGATTACAAAAAAAATATTTTTCATATTCCACCGTAGACCTCCATTATTTAATGAAACAGGGCATTAACAATATTTGAATAGTTTATTCAAAGATCAATTTGGAATGCAGACTCCCCTTCAAAAGAGAAATAAGAGCCTTCCAAAATACTGTATGATGTAATATATGCAATATACATACAAATTCAGAAAACTCCTATTTTGATAATCTAAACTGCACCAGCCGACAGACTTGATCACTTGTTCTTATGTATCCCATCCCAATAATCTATTAATGTAGAATGTGAAAAATATTTTGGCTTAGACCAATTACTGAAAGTGCTCCAAGGATAAAGAAAGAAGAAGTCTAGGAGGATTAAAGGTCTCTCTATATACAGATTTCAGAAAGATTGCTTTCTTGCAATACTCAGCAACATACTCTGATTCTGGAAATACAGAAAAAGCTAACAGAAAACCACCTAAACCAGTAGTAAGCACCTCTTAGGCAGTGAATTCTTAAAGTTATAAAGGCAAGCCTCTTGTTTCTTGAGGCTACTCTTAATTAGCTATAGCTAGCTGCATGGTCATGAACTCTTCTAGCTTTACAAGAAAAAAACTGCTTCAATTGTTTTCTTCATACCATTTCCCACTGAAATGCCTCATTTGTTTTCTTTAAATGATACGATGCATTAAATCCATACAATGCATTAGTTCTTCTGTTCAGAAGTGATGTATCAGCTCTTGATTTTTATAGTTAACATGTTCTGTATAAATTTTAGCTCTATAAATACATGCAGGAACTCAAACTGAATTTAATAATGACCAGAACTTGGCCACTATACTGCTCAACCAAAGCTTGACAATTTGTGGGTATATTACGTATCAGTAATAAATATGTTATTAGAAAAAAAACAACACTCCATACTTCTCTCCATGAACTTATTTAATGCTTCATTTGTGACAATCCTCTCATGAGTCCATAACAATCTTTGCAACAAAGTAAACATAAAATCTAGTAGCATATTGAAGACTTAAATTAACTCCCTGACTCTGTGCCTACTCAGATATTCAAATATATGTAATGCAGCATCCCCAGCTGGCATTCCCAAAATAATTCTATTTGGTAATGCAGATTTTTTACTACAAAAGTTATGCCAATTTTTCTGTCAGAAAACCCTGTTTTTCTGCATTAATTCCAATTTCAATTGTCTGCTTATAACAGATTTTGCAATATTGATATTTTTATAAACTGAGGTAACATTAACTCATTTATTTACTTGATCAACTTAAAAAAGTAACAAACACTGTAATATTTTCATATTCATATGAAATTCAAATTCATATTTTTATAAGACCATTATTCTGGCTGTTATTTTATTGCTACCATTCAGCCAGCTCCTAATCTATTATTTAAGTGCACATTTATTACCCGGGGAATAAGTTTACTGTTTTAAACATTTGGAAAGCATATGGTCTATTTATTTTCCCACTGACATTGGAGGTATAAACAACAGTGGAACACCTGTTCCAATGCAGCCCAATTCATTGTCTCTACTTTTACATTTACATTGCTATTCAATCAGTGATGTTCTATATGCAACATATTTATTTCTTTTCTTGTTCTAGTATGTGGTATATTACCTATTTCAATATTTTTCATATAGAAAAATGCTTGCAATTTGTAAAGGGTGATTAGTCCCATTTTTTTCTGTGGGGAAAAATCTAAAAGTCGTTTTATTTCTAAACTGACAACTAAAATAAAATTCAAATGTCCCTATGAATAATGCATGTTTTTCCCAATAAGACATTGTGGTCCAAGAGATCATCCCTGAGAACAGTACTGCAAATATATTTAAAGACTTCTGGATAAATTGTGGTCTCAAGTACAACTCTGCCCATGAATTAGTCACGAATGCCACGAGACCTACATATTTAGAATGAATTCTTTTTTGTTGATATGTTTCTTCTTCCCTGAGCTAGGCGCTGATGATACAAGAGCACTGAAGTATTTATAGCTTACTTACTGGTACAGTTGTTTGTTTTTCTCACTGCTTTAAATCATTTCCTTAATTATTATGCAGAGCAAACACAGTACATTTCTTTAAATTCATTTAAATAAAATGGCTTTTTTTTGTTGTTGCAGTTCTCACATGAGGTTTTGTTCTTTCAAACGTCTTCTGAAAATTTAAGAGATTTTTAAAATGTGGAATCTCCACTAAGAATCAGTCCATAGTGAAGTATAAGTAACCCATCCTGGAAAGAAAAAGACAAATTGTATGAATCAATAATCCAATGACCTCAGCAAACTTAAAAAAGCAATGACTTGTACAGACAAGTTTTCTTATTGTGCATTAGGTACAAGAGACAGTTTTATACAGTTGTGAAGGTACCAGGCTAGAAACCAGGCAACTATGAATTTTAGTGCTACCTTAGGCCCAAAGTCAGTTGGGTGACATTTTCTCAGCCTTGGGAAGGCGACAATGGCAAAACATTCCCCACAATCTTGCCAAGAAAACTGCAAGAACCGGTCTAGGAAGTTGCCAGAAATCAACACTGATTTGGAGGTGCGCATGCACACACATACACACGCGCGCGCGCACACACACACACACACAGTATTGGTATTGAAACAAAACACCTTTGGGTTAATAATTTTCTAGGGAAACAACAAAAGACACACAACTGAATCTAAATACCACATTTCTCCACAAGGACAGTGCCAAAATATCTAACAAAGACATATTATATTGTTTCAGTTATCTGTTTGTGCCTTTTAAAACGTAACTCTCCATTAAGAAGAGAAAAGAGCTAATACCAACTTTGGATTTAGATTTCATCTTTTTACTTAACTTCCCATCTTCCTAACCTTGTTGTAGACTTTTCAAGGAGTTTGAAAGCAAATTTGAAGACAATTATGTTCATTATGAATCCCAATCTTTACCTTGGCTAAGCATTTTAAGCTAATACCAGATATGTCATGCTAACTATCTATGTATATGGATCCCTTATGAAAAAGTACTTCATTATGAATAAACTTCCATTTTTACTTTCTAGAACAAATTTATAGAGAACACACTTACATAAAACAATTTTCCTGAAAAAGTAACATAAAGACATTTATTCATTTTGAGCATTGCTATGGAAGTTTATTTAGAGTTGGTTCTCATTAGGCTAGAGAGTCATGTAAAGAAATATGCATCATTTGCATGCTTATGAATCCGTATCTATTTAAGATTGAAAAGTAAGTAAAATATCTGGGTATCATTATGTTAAATATACATGCTATTTCAAATCTATATTAAGACATGAAATGAAGTTAAAAATATATATTTCAGGATGGGAGAAACTGAATTGTCACTAATGGGGACAATTTCTTGATAAAGATAGAGTACATTTTTAGAATGATGGTTTCGTTTCAGAGAATCCAGAGTTTTGACAGATAATGCACCATTGAAATAGTGGCAAAACAATATGTCTAAATTTGTATGGCAGAGGTAAAATATGAATTAAATATAAGGTGTTACAGGATGCAAGGAAACAGGAGAACTGAGTTTACCTGATCTGAAATTATATTTTTGCAGCTTGCTGTTTAGTTTGATGGGTGCTGCTGAGAAACGGAAGGTTTTTGGAGTTAGAAGATGACCTGAGATTTGGATGGCATGGGTATTTTGGCACAACAAAGCGAAGATTACAATGGATTTTAAATATCATTATGTTACATGTGCCATATTGAATATATGGAATGGACACAAATCTAGTTTCTGCCTGAAAACAGTAGCATCATTGTATAGATGAGAAATAAAAGGTTAATGCTTATCTTATTGTGAGATATTAAAATTTTGTCAGGGAGAATATAAAATAAGAGAAAAGAAATGAGGGCAGAGGGACATAGTTGCAAATGGTTTTCTTATCTACAGCTATTATATAAAGTAGACAAAAGAATTTATGGTATTGAACATTGTAAGACCGAGTTTGAAACAGAATTAAGTACAAATGGTGATGTAACTGCTAAAATATATACATTTCTATTGAAATGTAAAACAGAAGAGCAAGTCAAAGAATATACGATAAAATGGGCTAAATTTTTGGCTATAATATACAGATGGAACAATGGGAAAAATATATGACTGAAAAGATTGAAATTTACATTGTTATAATCTTAAAGATAATTTTTACAAAATAATGTACCTCTGGAATATATCAGCAGAGAAATTGTCTAGAATGTATAAAGGCACTTCAAACACAAGCAAAAACATGTTTTATCATGCTTGATACATGTGTAAAAAAGCTAGAAAATATCAATACATAGATTCAGTAGATTTTAAAGATGAAAATACAATTAAAAATTAAGGTACTTCTTTTGGAACTGATGGACAGTGATGGAACTTTGGTTTGTACATGATATGATGTTTTTATATATGATTGGAGGAATATGATTGTATAGCCTGGAAGTCAGAAAAGGAAGAGAGACATGACTGAAACCTTTAATATATTAAGGGTGTGAATATGGTTCTAGAAGGCTGTATTTTCAATATTAAGCAAAAATCGAGAACATAGGGGCATAACTTCAAACTGAGAAGAAGGAAGTTCAAAAGTAATGTTAGAAAGTATTATTTCACAGAAAGAATAGTGGCAGCTAGGACCCAACTTCTAGCTGATGTAGTGGGTCAATCATCAGTAACTCAATTTAAACATTCTTTGAATAAACACATATCCACCATCCGCTAAAAATAAAAAATAAATGAAAAAGACAAAAACAAACAAAAAACCTTTAAAGTTAAAAAAACTTCAAATAAAATTATAAAAGAGAAAAATGTATCCAATCTGTGCATAGTTTCCATGAATTTCATTTAGGCACTGTGCTTACAGTATGTTCTATGGCAGCAATGGACAATTAATTTCCCCAAGGGGCCACATGAAAAACTGGATCTGTTGTGAGGGGCGGCCACCATCCTGCCTCTAATAGTACCATCACCCTGCTCCCCCACCAACACTGCAGGCCAGAAGGAGGCAGCTCATGGGTCAGATGGGGCTGTAGGCCTTAAAATTCCCAAGTCTGGTCTACAAGATTGCTTTGCAGATAGTCCAAGCACAACTGTGCATCTATTCAGACTCAATCGTGACAGATATTTGCCAGTCTCCTGAGAAGTTTGTACAGAGATTGCTAATAGGGACAGCAGTAATTGCTTTTTTTTGATACTTCTGATGCTATGTTTAAGATTTGATACAATGATTCCAAAAGTCTTACCACATAATTTAATGCAAAATAATAAAATTAATTCACTGTGATTTTTATCATCACAGTCTTGTAACTGTTAATTACACATATTCCAGTCCTCTGTAAAATTCAGATTTAGCACTTCTGCACTGTGAAAATATATCAGGAGTAGTTTCACATGTAATCTTCCTTACTGAATTATTTCAAATCTCTTTTTCAGATTTGATGAAAGCAGGAATTGCTTTCATCAAATCTATATTTCATATGTTATAGATTATTCTGACTACTTTCTCTGCAGTCATAGATATTTTTAAAAATTGTATTCACAGTTAATTTTCTCCCTCCTTTTGCATCCTTTTGTTAGTGATTCTGATCCAACATTTCTTTTTTTTAATAAAAAGTTTTTTATTTTATGTATACAATTCCATTCCATTTCAACTTGTGTTGACTAGGTACATATTTCGATGTATAAGAAAGTGTGATTATTGGTAAGAAAAGTATTCATTATAATTGTATAATTATAATGAATACTTTTCTTACCAATAATCACACTTTCTTATACATCTTATCTAATATATCTGTTTTTTTAACAATCTTATCTTATTGCTTTATACATTCATCTTAATCATTTAGTTTGTTCTATTTTCAGTCATAGATATAAGGGTAGGAGCACTATGTTTTCTTCCCACTGGTGATGCAAACTTACACCCTCTGTTGTGGCTCGTCAGTGGCCAGCAGAGCTGGCAGCAGATTCGGACAGTGAGGAGGTTGGGGAGGAACATGGGCCAATCCGGGAGTCTGGGGAAGGCTCTGACGAGTACCCTGCGTTGGAGGAAGAGATGGGGCCAGGTCCATCTGACAGTTATCAGCTCCCTTCGGAGTCGGACATCAGTGAGGCAGAAGAACAGCTGGAGCCTGTTCCTAGTGTGTGTATGCCCAGAGTTGCCTGATGAAGGGAACAGCTAAGGAATAAGGGTTGACTTGGGAGTAAAGCCACAGGTGAATGGTGAATAGCCCCTCCCATAGGGAATAAAAGAGGAGCAAAAGGGGAGTGGGGTTTTGCAGGAGACAATTAGCTTATTCCTGCATTCTTGCCAAGTATTGTGGCATCTGAAAGATATCGGCCTGCCCCTGGTGGAGACTAACTATGAGGGAGAGGAGGAACAGCCGACAGGGAATGGAAGTGTGGCTCCGGAGGTTGTGGAGGAAGCTAGGGAAGGGCAGAGACTGGCTAAGCGGTCAGAGGAGGACCCAGGCCCATCTCCTCTCCATCCTAGGGCAGACAGGGAGGAGAGAGTAAGGGAAGACGTGGTCTACTTGGGAGGAGATGGCCTTGATCCTCTTCATGGGCTGCAGCTGTGATAACTGAATAAGAGGACGGACATGCGTATGGACAAACAAACAAAGCGTGGCAATATCTCTAGTTTATGGTTCCTCTCTGGGTTTGGCATCCTTCCCAGTGTGTGTTCTGTTATCTGTGGCTGTCCTCCAGCCCCTATCTTGCCTGGTTTGTGTTGTTTTTCCCCTCCTTCTTGTAACTGCTTGTGTGGGAGTTTTTTGCCTTCTGTCAAGGATATTTGGAGCTCGGAAGCAAAGTGAAGGGATAAAAGGGGCTTCACCGGGTTTTTGTGAATGTGTTTATTTTGTATTCCCCCCCCCCCCCAGCCATCACACAGCCTGGCCACTCTCCAAGTCTAATAAAGGTCTGTAATTGTGAATTATCTTGAAAGACTGTTGGCTGGGGCTTTGCTGGAGAGGAATTCACTATAAATTAAATAAAAGGGGTTTATCGGGGTGAGGACTTGACTCTGTGCTGTTGGAGAAACCTAGGTCAGAACACCTTCTACTTACAGAACTCTCATTTCCTAGGCTATTCATTATGAAAACTTGACAAAACTCCTCGTCAAAACTTCTTCATTGGTTTTGAAACCCATCTATTAAAGAGATATGAATGTAGTTCCTGTAGAAAGCCAACATGGAATGATATATGACACCCAATCTTTCTACAGATGTTATAAAGAACATATAATGAGTCTGTATATGTTTCATTGTGCCAAGATTCAGTGTGTCAAGCAAATACATGGAAGAAAGCTGCAAGTTCAGTTTTTGGATTGGGAACACAAAGATTTTGACTTGAACAGCATATTTTGGGGAGTGCAAGAATATCCAGATCCTTAGACTCATTTTTTTCAATAAACTAAAAAAAAAGGCTCAAAAACACTTTTGTGAAAGGCAAATAAGAAAGAATATATCCAATAGTTTCTGCCTACTTAGTTGTTCTGGAAGAATGGATGTGTCCAGTTCCCAACTATTAAATATTGCCATGTTGTGCAACCTAGGAAATGTGTGTTCCTACATTTGAGAACAGTATCCTTCCAGAGATAAGGACAGTGTCTTCTCTCCTTGGATTCTGGAAAGACTTAAACCCTGATTTTGTTCCCAGGCTTAATATTAATGTTATTTTAATGGCCAGTGTCTTGTTTTGTGGGCTTTGTTAGCTGAGCATTTTAGGCTGGGCTACCTGTTAATTCATTTTTTCTTGATATTTGTATGTTTTTTAGTTTTGCATGCTGCCAAGACTCACTTGAAGGGCAAAAAATTTAAATAAATAAACAGTTCCTTGAGACTGTAACAAGGCATTCAAAATTAGGATTGCTTTTAAACAAAACATTTTTTAATTAACATATCAGTACTTTACCTGCACTGCACTCTTCCCTAGAGCATTTTGGATTTCCCTTAGAGTCTGATATTGTTCCAGTAAGTGATCACCACATATTATGTCAACCTGAAATGAACAGAAAAATATTATCAAATAATTTAGTACTTAGCAAAAGTTGTGTTCCAAGTAAAAATATGTGCCCAATTAACAAGAATGACAGCCTGCTAAAACCGAGCTTTATAACTTTCAGAGAAACTACACAACACCTATTACAAGGCAGTTATTTTTAACAACAGTGGCAAATACTGTACTTTCTATATTTGCCCCTTATAACTTTACCCTTGTTTTACATACTTGTTAGTGTATGGGCAGAGAAATATCTTAAAAACTCCACTTTACGGCTAAGACTCTTTCAGATCAGATGTTGCTAAATTTGTTAAAGATGAGCAGCTGTTCTCAGTTCAAACATAATTTAATAATGGATGAGCCCCGCAACCCAGTTCTCTGTGGAATACTATTTCTTTCCTCTCAGCTCATCATTTAGCATTAACAAGACTCAGAGGCGCTATTTATTCACATGTAACGATTGCATGGCGTTGCTTAATTCAAGCCGCCAAAAAAGAATAATGTCCAATGATGCAACTGAAACAAAAGCGTGATCATTCATTCATGGTCATACCCTTTGCTACCACAAAGCTCTTCCTATGATATCTGCAGCTTATTTAATACATTAGTGGAATTAAACTTCCTAGTGTCAGATCTGAGTTGTAGATATTTTCAATTGCCCTGAGACTACAGAAAATTTCTGCTTTAAGTTTTATGACACATTTCCAATGCACACAGAGAGCTAAACGTAATGGATTATTTGCCCTAATACTCACTTTATATTCCTCTACTATTTTACACCTGTTATATTCCTCCACACTTTATATTCTTCTATCAGACACTGTATTTTCCTCTGTTCAGAACTGCAGCATAGTAACAGGCAAATTATTTTTATATTGATTGATTTTTCTGATGTTTTCACCATTAAACCCTTGACAAAAACATTCTTACACTTTAAAAATAACCAAAGCAACTCTAAATTACTTTCTGGACAATTCTAAAAACAGGAGATTTATTACAATAAATATTGTTTTACTGTATACTAGTCTTATCCATTCTCTGTGTCTTCTAGATGTATATATTTTAGATCCCAGAATTCCCCCAAAAGCACAGCTATTGCTGAAAATTTTTGAAGATGACATCAAAATCTGGAGGATGTCAAGGTTGAGGGAAGGTAATCTAAATATTCTCAGAACTATGTGATTTCTCTAAAAATCAGGCAGTTTCTTTCAAACCATTCAATAAAATAAAACAAAAATACTGACACTATAATGGAAAACCAGAATAAGAAAACATCACTTTAATAATACAGGTAGTCCTTGACTTAGGACCATTTATTTAGCAATCATTCAAATTTATGAACGAAGTGCTGAAGGAAGGGGCTTAACATACCCAAAGTTAGAGGCATTGCAGGATTGCTGGAGGCATGTGATTGGAATGTGGGTGCTCGGCAACCCATTCAGACTGATTGCCAAGCACCCTGCAATCATGTGATCACCACCTGCAATCTTCTTTGCCAGCTTCCCCAGAAAGTCAATGGGGAAGCCATCAGGGAAGGTCATAAACTGCTGCTGCCTGCTGAGATGACTTTTTGGGATTTGGCTGAAAAAAAAGCTCTCTGCCAAAATCAAAGATAGAATAGCATTACAAAGGCAGTGCAGCCTTCTGAATGTTTAGAGAACCATGTGTACTTTAGGAAACATTTCCAGGGGTCTTCCTTTCCAGAAGCTGGCTCTAAAAAGGAAAAAGGCAAAGGCAAAGATTGCTGTGGAGAACTGGAAAAGAAGGCAGCAAGGTTAGCAGATGCTGGCTAGCTGGCTGGCTGGACCAAGCAGCAAACACATACTTGTTGGCTTGCTTACTGAGATAGGATAGAGAATGAGTGGATTTTGCTGGCATTTGTTGGGGGAGACTGAGGTTCCTAGGGCGTAGCAAACAACCTCAAAGCTACCTGGTTCTGTGGCTGCTTGTTATCCTGCAAGGTAGGTATGGGGTGACCAAAAGTCATAGATGAAGGTAGAAATAGACAGGGTGGGGCAGGGGTGGGATTCAACTGGTGTTACTACCGGTTCAGTGATTATGTTTTGCATGCTGTGCACACGTGTAATAAAACTTAAAACTGTGCCACCCAAACAGCTGATGAGTGCTGCGCGCAGGTGCGCAGCGTTTCAAAAGCCACTTTTTTACTGCTTTTTCAAGCTCAGCTGTGCTGTGCTGCGCAAAGCAGCTGAGGTTGAAAAAGCAGGAAATTAAGGACAGGTAAGAGCCCAGGCGGGTGGGTGGGCCAAACAGCAGCATACACAGAACCGGTACAACTTACATCATAAGTTGGTGTAATCACATGACGTTTCTCTTTACTATCATAAGCACATAAGCACTGGCTTATGACAGCAATCCCTGTCCTAATATTGGTCATAAGTCAAGGACTACTTGTGGATAATAAGCTTGTATATAACTGAAACAAACATATTGTTTGCCAGTATAGAAAAGATTATGCTTGGTTGTATAACCATCTGCAATCATTAAAAGAGAGATTATGATAACGTGAAAGATGTAAAATTATCAGTCCTCCCAAGTAAACCATGATTAGATGAGCTAATTCTACTTTACTGTCATGCTACATTAACAAAATTTTGCAAGTCTGAAAATACAAACTTCCTGCATCATTTTTAACAATCTTGATAATTCTTAAACATTTCCTTCTTTGCCCATTAGGTAGATGCAGCTTTTTATCTCTCTTTTATTTGATCATCCCCTAAGCATCTTTCCCTTACATCCCTCAAAGTCATTCTCACCTACCATTACAAAAATAAATTTCACTTAATTTTTTTGCTATTATATTAACAATACACACTAAGAATCTTCTGACATCTGCTTTAGCTAAACTGAGAAACCTGAAAGCTCATCAGGCTTATACTAGAAAGCTAAACAACAATAGCTATTGGCTGATAGATTTTTGCCCAGAAATGTTTTCACATAATGTTACTGTTGTTATCAACCTCAAATGTTAAGTGTTTTTTTTTTCAGTTGATTTAAATAAATGACTGAAGAATATTACAAACTTACTATGTTAAAAGTGCTACTTCAGGATTAACTCTTACATCTTCGCTACTAATTGCTGCAAGAAGATTAAGTCAGTGGATATAACTCCCAAGGGTAAAAAGTTCAAAATGAGGTTCTCAGTTAACTGGCATTAACTTTCAGTACTTCTTTTAACTGCCTGAATTTTTCATTTCTGTTATTTTGGTCTTTCCTTTCTACATAATGCTTTCAGAGAAAAGTATTACATTAAAATTTGTGGGAACCTCATTCATCTTATCACTGTTATACATACATTGTGGACAAAATTATATGAATTATTACAGTGTACCTGACAGCCAGGGTCAAGATCCATCTTTCTTCTGAGGAATTTTTCCACATGTCCAATTGTTGCCTCTCCTGAAACACGTACAAACTTTTTTTCCAGTGGCTACAAGAACAAAGAACAGGTTAATTTACAGCTAGATTGTAATATATCCTTTGCAAATAGTCAGTCTCATGTTTACTTTAAACATTAAAATAGCCACAGAGGATGAAATCAATAATTTTTCACGCTTCATCCTTGAGACAATCTTTTGCTGTCTAGGTAAGTGGACTGCATTGTAATTCATAGGTCCTTTTAGCAAACAACAAATTGATTTGAGGCTCCAGATATGGAAAGTGAGCTCCAGCCTCCTGAGATAGTTCTATTGCCCCAACAAATAATCAAAGCCCTTTACTTGGAGAAAAATGCTGTTGGTAGAAGACATACTACTGCAAAGGACAGAAGCAGGGATGTACACAAGACAAGTTTATCAAGAGAAGCATACTATCTAGTCCTGTGAAAAAGAAGGGTTGAAAGATAACCAGTGCTCATGAAATCAACTGATCATTAGCCATAATTTCTGAACTCAAGGGGATAAATGATGCAGTCAAGAAAAGGTAGAGGATTAAAAGCAAATATAAATCTATAAATGAAAATGTGAAGAGGCTGGTGGTATTTTCATCTAGCCTCTCTGTGGAGGTTGAGGAACTGTAAAGGAAAACAGTAAACTGGAAGAAAGATTTGGATTTGTAGACCATGATATATACCATCAGTATAATAAGCTTTTAGGTAGATATGTGCTGCATCCTACAAAGGCAGGAAAGAATGTAGTTGCTAACATGTCAGGAAGGATTTAAACTAAACCAAAAGAGAAGAGAGTTGGGTAGAGAGAGATTCAGCTAGAAAAATGCTAGGCCTTAAGCATATCATAACAGGCATAATGCAGTAAATGTTGTCTGAAAATCACCAATACATGGTAGTAGGGAGGAAACTGGTATCTTTCAGAGTTTGTACATACATTAATGAAGAATATGGGCAGCTATGTTCCACAAATAAAAGGTTGCAAACGTAATGCCACATTTATTTTAATACAGCAAAAACGTTTGGTAATATCAATACCTTAAAATTCCCAGAGAGATCATTTGCTCTGAAAGAAAGAGAAATGAACATAATCAGTGTTTATGTGATAACTTGGGGCGTGGCACAAAGTCATCACAGTCAAATAAGCAAGAGTCCCTTTATTATCTCCAACTTTGTCCCCAATGTCCAGGTTACCTTCAGCTGGAGAAAAACTATCTCAGGAACAGTCTTTAAGTGGAGGAAATTCAGTCCGAAAACAAAGTACATACAAACTGTAACTAAAAATTCAAACAAACCATGCTGCAATAATTAACTTGACAGGGCAGGAGAAGGAATTGCAGACTTGAAAGCACAGCAAAACACACAGTTGGGAAGATGTCAGGAACACATATAAGCCTTGACAAAACCAGATAATTCACAATTTGCTCCCAACAACTTGCTGTCCCTTTTTAAACACTGTTCCCAGATGCATCTAATAAAGGGAATCAGGGCCCTTTCCTTCCCCGTAAGCCATGCAACTCATGTTGCTCCCTTCTCCGTTCCTCCCTGTGTGCCTAGGATAAAGAGGGGGTGGGGCCTGGATCCTCCTACAAACCCCCTCTCCCTTGCTCTACACCTCTCCCCTGTTCTGCCCAGCCAGACTTTGCCCTTCCCCAGTTTCTTCCACAGCCAATAGAGCCACACTCCCACTCCCTGTCAGCTGCTCGGCCTCCCCCTCTGAATAAGATTCCAACAGGGGCATGACAGTTTATGGGATATACATACATTGGCATGCTCAACTTACAGGCATAAAACAAAACCCATGCTCCCTCCAGCACTTATTTTGTGGTTCCCAAAGAAAATCTTTCATTTTTGGTTTTTGAGGGGCCAAAAGGAAGAGAGAGGAAGACAACATTTTCTTCCCTTGCCCCAGGGAGGTGAGCGAGGCCCCCACTCTACTGGCCTTCTGCAAAGGAGTTAAAATATAGTTTTTCATGGGGAGCTCAGAGAAGTAAACTGTCGTGGGGCTGGTTAGTGCCCCGAGAGCCATCCCTCAGCTTTTAAACTATTTTTTAAACATGTACAATCATAAAGGGTAAGGAAGAAAATATTATTTTTAAAATACCTTTCAATAAACCAGCATTTGAATGTTGCCACTTATGATATATTTAAGCATATTTGTCATGAAATACTGCATGAATCAATGTGAACATTACTTGATTATTGCCACCTAGTGGATATATCAAAGAGAGTATTTTTAAATTTCTTTCCTTCAAATTGTTGAGATTCTGAACCACTTCACATATGATTCATTTGTATTTTTTAATACACTAAGACGTTGATGGACAAGGCATAAGTATCTTAAAGACACAAAGGCTGCTTGTCAATTAGTTATATTGTGAAATCTGCTGCCAAACTCAATTTAGTTTTAGTTACTTTGGAAATGTGCTTACTCAGGTGTTATATTCTTCTATCATGCTTCCAATATTGAGTCAAAGATATACTGATTTTCCTGAATGGATATAACTAACAATGAGTTTTAATTACTGGAATAAGACTGTGGCAGAGAAGACTGCAAATGGAATATGATTGCAGGGATTGGCAATTGGTCAGAAGTGCAAATGGCCTGCCAAGCACCCAAATCACAATCATGTGACCGAGGGGCAACTGTGTAATGTTTTACAATGTTCAGAAGTGTTTTATGGGATGTATAACAACTTTCCAACACTACTATTATAATTTTGACTGGTTGTTAAAACTTTTGTAAATCAGGGATTACCTGTATGGACACCAATATGCATGAAAACTGAGCAGGTTTATGTAGAATTGCAGATCTTAACTTATTTCACTATCCCTTGATCTTTTCACTGTACTAAAATCTAATAATATAACTTAAAATTGTGGTAATATAATAGACCAATATAGGCAATGCATTCCTAATCACAAAATCAGTGATAAAATATTCACAGAAATCTCATAATTCCAGCTCCATCCTTTTACATTTTCACTTGAGACATCTCACTTAAATATGTAAGGGCCAGAGTTGACATCATAATGCACATTTTACCACCTGCTAACTTGCAGTCTCCTACCATATTTATTCATATTTCTGTCAATATCAAGACTTAAATATGATTTAATAGACAATAATTCATTATCTATGTTCATACATAAAACACTCCCAGAAATTCAATTTTAACTTACCCAATAAATTCCAGAAGAAGTGACATGTCAAGTTCTGGAGGAATACGGAATACCGATCCTACAACCTTGCGGGGTCTCCCCCTGCCTGCTGCCATTGCCTGGGGTACAGCTAAAATATAAACGATGAATTAGGCTAGGAATGAAAGAACAGAATAAATACATTCATACTTCTTTCTCTGTAATACTTGCAGATTGCTTTTATTTCAACCCTTTCTTTTTTTCAATCCATGGTGTCCTTTCTCTGAGCAACCCATTGCCTCTGTATCACTGGTGATGATTTCATAATCTTTGCACCACTGTCCTAGAAAACTATTACTTAGAGAAGTGGTGCATTTCTTTTCTGGATGTATTCAAGTGGAAGTTGGATAACCCTAAATCAGAAATGTTTTGATTTGGATTATTATGCTGAACAGGGGATTAAACTTCATGGCCTAAATAGTCCCTTCCAATTCTATGATCTCTCAGCTCCCTCTTAGAATTATTTTATTAGAATTATTTTATTGGCCAAGTGTGATTGGACACACAAGGAATTTGTCTTGGTGCAAATGCTCTCAGTATACATAAAAGAAAGATACATTTGTCAAGAATCATAAGGTACAACAATTAATAATAGTCATAGGGTACAATAAGCAATCAAATCATACTAGGACAATATAAATATAAATCAATATAAATCATAAGGATACAAGCGACAAAGTTACAGTCACAAGTGGAGGGGATGGGTGATAAGGAGTAATGAGAAGATTAATAGTAATAGTAGTGCAGACTTTGTAAATAGTTGGACAGTGTTGAGGGAATTATTTGTTTAGCAGAGTGATGGCATTCTTATTCTCTTATTTCTCTTATACCACACAGTATTCTCTCTCTTGGAAGTATCAATCGTCAAACCTCTTTCTGAGTAACTATTTTTAATTATTTTTTATCTTTCTTCCCTTTATGTGTTCCATAGTAACAACATACAAAACTTTCATACACATAACAGTTAATACTAATTAGGTCTCAGACCAGAGAAGCTAAGAAGAATGGCCAAGAGTAGGGAAAAGAATAAGAATCCAAAAAAAGAGCAGTAATGAAGAAATAATGACAAACATATACCTCTACAAATCTATTCCTTTGTGCCCTAGAGACAAATGTAATCAGAGATCTTAAAACAATATAACACAAGAATGACTGTCTTCCAAATGAGAAAATTGTCAAATTTGGCTAGGTTTTTGGTGTCAGAGTGTCTCTTACATAAAATCTCATTAAAACAAAAGATACATCTCCAAAATATCTGGCATAGGCAATGAAAAGTAATAGTTACTAATATATCATGCTGAAATTTGTGGGTTTTTTATATACAGATATTCTCCACTACTATTTTTGATAGCTTTAAGTAAATGTTGGTATGTTTCTAATCTTCATATTTGTCTCAAAGATTCAGGAAAAGTAAGAAATGGTGTTGAATTTTTGAGAGCCACAGGCAGGTAGGCAACAAAATACAATTCTATAAATCTAATGTAATGATCTCATCAAACACAAGTTCGTCAGCAAGAATTGACTGAAGACAATAGTCAACAATTTTAGTGCAATTTGACACATGAACAAAACTACTCACTAAAATATCTTCTTTAACATGTTTGGGACAAAAACCACTTTCATTAAATATGCCTATTCAGATTCAGATAATCAGAGTTGGAAGGGACCTTATAGGCCATCTAGTCCAACCCCCCACTCAAGCAGGACACCCTACACCATTTCTGACAAATGGCAGTCCAATCTCTTCTTGAAAGTCTCAAGTGATGGTGCTCCCACAACTTCTGAGGGCAAACTGTTCCATTGGTTGATTGTTCTCACTGTTAGAAAGTTTCTCCTTATTTCCAGGTTAAATCTCTCCTTGTTCAGTTTCCATCCATTATTCCTATGCCTAACTTTAGTAGTACTTTAACAAGAAAACATTAACCGTGTTGTTTAAGGTTAAAATTATTTTTGTGTTAGAATGTTTCAGCTATGAATTTTTTTTCAAAACTTAAAATTATAATTTTTTCAGTCACTTTTTTTAACCAAAGCAACCACAATGTCAGAAAAGAAATACATATTGGTCTTAGTCTGTAGAAAAGAAGGTAAAATACATTGCTACATATCTCCTGGCATGAGGCATAATAAAAAGCATTTAATGTAAATTTTAATAAATCCACTTTATTTTAAGCAATAGTATAACGACAGTTTAAAAAACTTACCAAGTTTGGGTATTTCTAAACCTCTTTCCCTGTAGAAATCATGCATTCTCTTTTTTTCTCCTAAAAGTATAAATGCAAAAGGACTGGTTAACCTCAACCTAAAAAATATGGATCTAGTTGATATAAAGCAGGGGTGTCAAACTTGCGGCCTGCGGGGCTGGATGCTGGCCCCAGCCCCACCCAGTTTAGCAAAGGGGAAAAAGTCCCGATACATCATGTGACGCCACCATGACGACATGAGTTTGACACCCCTGATATAAAGTGAGTAGACAAAAACAGACAATGAAAATTATCTAAATTCTTCATTTTTTGCCATTTCATTAAAGAAACAAAACAAATGATAAAATGCTGCACAGACATGGGGCAAAAAAACTAAGAAAATGAAAAAGAGAAAATAAAAACTTGGAAATATATTGTCATATGCACAGGTGATTTTTTTTAAAAAAGGACAAATATTTTAAATACATATTATTTCTACTTTAGTACATCTGCAGGTGAAAGTAATCTAAGAAAAAAAGATTATGAAAAAAAGGAAACCTGCTGGTATAAGTAATAAAGGGCATATTTTAATAATTTGTCTTTAATTGAGTTTTAATTGAGTTTTTAAAAAGTTTTTGTTTCTAATTTTTTAGAACAATTTCACACACAGTTCATCCAATGAGAGGAGTGTTTTTAATTTTCCAATATTTTGTAATAAAAACCTGAGAGATAATAAAAGGAACTGCATTATTTTTATGTTGCAATAACGTATATCCATTAGAAAATACGGTGAATAAATTAACAGCAATGTATTGTGAACGACTGTAAGGTATTTACTTTGTTTCTTCAAAAATAATTGATTAAAGTATTATCTAACTGGGCACTGTCACCACTGACAATTAGTATCAATCTGCTAAAATTTCATCAATACAATCTAGAAATGCTTCAATTAACAGAATGTCATTTCAGTGCAGAATAATTTTTTCTAAGAGTTATCTTGATGTTAATTATTTATGAATTGCTATAATATAATAATTCTATGTTACAAAGAAAGGTTCAATTTCAAATCCCAGATCTTGCTGCTGGTATTTAAAATTCTGAAGACAATCTGTCAATCTTTTATTTCATTACTTGAATTCTACAGCTGTTATACATTTAACTGACCGAAACAGTACATTTTGTTATTTAAATAAAAAGGATTATAGTTCCAAAATAATATAAAGCACTGAATTCTTGATAGTCAATCTTAAAACGATTTGTGAATACCCCATGCTAAAAAAAAAGAGTTCAGCAATCATTCTATTAATATGCCTATCCTGGTAATCCTTGTTTAGCAACTAAAACCGACACCAACAACTTGGTTGCTAAGCAAAACAGTCTTACTTCTCCATTACTTTATAGACCTGCAAAGGTCATAAATATGAGGACTGATCACAGTTACTTTTTCATCACTATTGTAACTGTGAACAATTGCTAAACAAGACAGTCATTAAAGACTGAAAAAAAGAAGAAGGTGAACAGGTGTGGAAAGGGCTAGGAAAATGATCATTCTAAAAAAATTGAACCATTCCTTCTATCATTTTTCCAAGATTTCACATTTTTTTTCATAAATCTTATAAGCTAAGAATCTCTAACTGTAATATTCCAAATTATATAATGGAGCATGTCATTCTTCAGCGAACTATCAGAAGAAAACAAGCATGTTAAATTCAAAAATCTAAAAAGGGGGACTGACTGATATGGCAACATAAGATATATATGAATAAAGTAAGTTACATTCAGTTAGGTGTATCTTTCAGTTTTACCAAGAGCAGCCAATTCAGAGGTAAAAACTTACTTTCTTCCAAGTTGACAACTAATTTATACACTATGTCTTGCAATTGTCGATCCAGTCTATACAAAGAAAATAAAAAGTAATTTTTAAATGTAACTATTTTTTATAACAGTGACATATTGAAAGATAGACACTGACACAAAATTATTAAACTGTAACAGTCATTAAAAAAACAAAATTGCTGAAAAACAGCTATCAAAACTACAAAATTTCCATGTCAATATTACAAAAGCAATTTTATTAGCATTTTTAAAATAGCACATTAACATTTCAACATAATAAGCTCTAGAAACAGATTGGAAAAATATCAAGTACAAGACAGTGAAGTGTGGTCTGTAGATTAATTTCATGGTTTTAATAATAAAGTTAGATGGTTTTGAACACATTGCTAGAGTTTCAAAAGACTTAAACATATTCTCCCATATAAAATAATTCTTTGATCCAATAAGTTAATGTCAAGACTAAAATGAACATAAGAATATTAGCTAAACTGTTCATTGATAAACAAAATAGATAGTATACCATAATAGGTAAATTACCTGATATTATAAAGCGGCTGTGTTTGATGTACTACAATGTTGCATTTTGGACATCTGTTACTGTAGTAAAAATGTCTTACTATGCAGCTTTTACAAACTGTAAAAAAAGTAATTACATGAAGTGTTACAAAATGATGCATTATTATTGAAAGCAGTAACATCCAGAATCTGCAAAGATACAAGAGTATTCAAAGTTATAATGGACTTCAAAAAAGCTATTTACGATCCATCCTTAAGGTTATGACTGCCTCTCTCTACACTCAATGAATCAATTAATTAATCAACCAACCAACCAATCAATCAATCAATCAAAATAGAGCTGAAAGGAAGCTTGGAAGTCTTCTAGTTTAGTCCCATGCTCAAGCAAGAGACTCTGTACCATTTCAGGCAAGTGACTGTCTAATCTATTCTTATAAGCTCTTCTTAAAAACATGAAGTGAAAAAGTGATTTTGCATTTTCGGTGCTTGGCAAACAGCTCACATTTACAATTGGTTGCAGCGTTCTGCGTTGACATGACCACAATTTGCAATTTTTGCTGTTTTGCATCAGGTCAAGCAAAAATTGCCCAATAGATATGCAGGATTTGCTTAACAACCATATTGTTCACTTAATGACATGATTAGCTTAATGATTAGTGACCAGCTTTATAACCATCATAAAACAGTCATAAAATCGAGGCCAACAATTTATGACCAAAATTCTGGGCTTCATTGTGGTCGTAGGTCCTAGCTAGGTTGTAAAGTAACAAGAAAACAAAAAAGTAATTGTTCTACTTAGATTTGTACATCCAGTTTTTATACATTGCCATTAATCCAGTCTTATTAATCCAAATGGACTGACTTCATGACGGTGTCCTCCATTTAAGCCCCCTTTTTGTGCATATACAGTATAGGACTTTACTTATTAAAGAAGCAGCTAGATAAAGTAGATTTACTTGGGGTAAGCTACTGAATGATGAATATTGAATTTATACCTGTACTTCAGGGTATCACAGTTCAGTTCATACTATTTCAGGTGTTTTTTTTAAAAAATCAGACAGCAGGCTATCACACAATAATTTATGTTCCTAATTTGCAGTAGGAAAGCTCTGAGATGAAGCAGTTGGTCTTCTTTTGCTTGGTAAACAAAGCAATACTTTTTACCTACAGCGCTTCAGGCTCTAGCGTCAACCAATTATTTTCTGGAGTTGATACCAGAAAATAGCCTCCAGATTTGGATTTTCATAAGGCCATTATAGATTCAGTTTGGCCATGATAAATGGATTAAGAAAACAGACTTTTCATAGTTAACGTACTTATTCAGAATAACAGATATAGGAGACTGAATGTCAGATTAGGCTCTGAAAGATTTTTAAAACATGTTCAGGGGAAAGTCAGTATGAAAGGGAAAAAGAATTTAGAAACAATTTTCATACATGGTTTGGTTTTGATTTTTCAAAGACATCCACTTCAGCTGGCGTACCACATATTACAAGGCTGTGATGCAGATTCACAGTATAATCTCAGAAAACATGAGGCTGCTTTAAGAACTTACAGAAAGGTATCAAGTTCAAGCTCATGTTTTGAAGCACGCTTTTCCTTCAAGCCTAGAGTTTCAGTCCTAAAGTTTTATTGCAACTTTCATATTATTAAAGTGTACAGAACTCTTTTTTTTTAACATTATGTAAACTTGTTTTCAGAAATATCTATTTTACAGTTTTATAGCTTTTAATATTGCAAGCTGCCCAGAATTGTGATGGCCAGCAAACAAATTTAATCATAATTCCAATACTTACATGTATGAAGACATTCTGTGATAGTTGTGGCATCTATGAAATATCCCTTGCAGATGGAACACATGATATATGGTACCAGTTCAGAAAGATTAATCATGCGCTGAAATGTCACAAAAGTATGTCAAGACTATTGTTTAAAATTTTGCTGATAACAGTTTTTATATTTAAAATAAGTACTTGAGAACATATTTTTTTCAATAAACTATTTGCAACAATAATGGCCATATTATATAGTTGAAACCAAGTTTTATATCTCTGCAAATTTTCAAAGGTTCCTACAGAGAGTTGTGAGACTCCAAAGCAAATCTGGAAGGCCACATTGAAAAAAGAACTCTTGAAAAACAAGCATGTATCTTCTCACATAATATTTGATTTTAACTTCTTTAACTGGTTCAACAACTGAGCAGTGTAAGACTTTCCTTCCTTCTCTGAAGGAAAGAAGAATCTATATGTAGTAGAAGCCAGGAGTCGCCAAACGTTTGGACCTCAGGGACCACCAAACTCATAATTTTAAATCCTGGGGACCACTAATATGAATTTTGACTGACGGTGGCTTTCTGGCGTTGGTGGGAGAGAGAGAGAAATCTGATCTAACCCTCCCCCTTCTCTCTCTCTCTCTCTCTCTCTCTGTCTCACACACACACACAAACACACAGAGGCAGGGGTGGGATTCAAATTTCTTAACAACCAGTTCTGTGGGCATGGCCTAATTAGTGGATGTGGCTTGGTGGTCATGTGACTGGCTGGGCATAGCTTGTATGTAAATATTATAACTATTTATGTAAATATTGAATTTTTTATAAAAAAAAGAGTAACTTTTACCCAAAATCAGGCAAAGCAGGCAGGTAGATTGAGCTGCTTGCAGAATCAGAGATTCATTCAGTAATCTATCTTTCTGCCATCGGCTACCTGAATCTGCACTGAATAATAGAAGCTTCTGTCCTAAGGAAGGTTAAAAGCAGAGCCGAAGATCTAAAGATTAGCTAGAAAGCAAGAAATCCAATGTTTTCCTGCTTTCTAGCTAATCTAAATCTCCTGGCACAGCAGAACAGCTGATAGTCAGGGATAAAAAAAAGGAAAAATAGCAACTTAACAGGCAAGTTTGCCAGGTAAGGAGTGAATGGGTGGGGAGGGTTCCCGCGGGCTATGTGGGCAGCGCAGCCTTGTGTTCCTGCACAGCCTGGATTAATTGCTTTGGGAGGGGGGGTGCTCTGAGGGTGACATTTCTCTGTGGCCCACCAAAATTTTCTCGTGGACCACCAGTGGGCTGTGGCCCACCGGTTGGTGATCACTGGTATAAGCAACATGTTCCAAGTCCATCTCTTGTTTCCAGAATATGATGGGAGATACTGTCTCTGGTGCAAAAAGCTTTTGCACAAGACATATTGATAAATCCATCCCGTACTCATCCACAGCAGGATAAGTACGGGAAACTACACAGCAGGACTTTAAAAAGTTTGTCTTGCAAGTACTTCCCTTCCCTTTCTGAAGCATGGCAAGTTTTACAAATTACCACATGGTTTTGTTATCCCTTTTCGGTTTGCTGGGATCATTTCTCTGCAGGAGCACATAAAAGAAACCAGCAAGACTGACAGAACTGTTTTAACTGGGGTACAAAAGAAATGTCACATTGCGACATAAAAAAGAAAAAGAAAAGGGAGTGCATTTGCACAGAAAGCAATGCGAGTCCTTGTAGCCCAAGAAAATCAAAATGACTCAACATTAATCTTATCAGCAAAGTTGGCCGAAGGAAATTTGCCTAAGGACCTATGCTTTACCGAGCTACCCGTCCTCGCGTCCCCTTAACCCCGCTGCCGAGGAAAGAGTGGCCGGGGGCCCGTGTTACCTCGTCCTCCTCGTCGCAATCCATTTCGCCCTCCTCCGTGCCAAATCCTCCGAAGAGGGCTGCGTCTCCCCCTCCTGCAGTCCCTTCCTCCATCACCTCTTCCTCATCCTCCACCTCTTCGTTACCTCCACAGCTGGATTCAGAGCGGCTTCCCTGTTCGTCGCGAGCACCCGCTCCGGAGCAACCAGGCGTTTCCAGCGGAGCTGCGGCCGCTACTTTACCCTCCACTTCCTCGGCCGGTCCACCAGCCTCTTCAGCCACGGACCCTTCGCTTGGCAGAGTCAACGCCATATCTCCGACCAAAGACGAGCAGCCGCTCGGCTTCCGTCCACACAAGGAAACACAGTTTCCCAACAGTCACGGAGTATCGCTGTGGTCCCCAGTCGCCTCCCCGCCACCTCGCTAATTTGCGCGAGGGGTCTGCCCCCAGTCAGAATTTCAAAAAAAAAAAAAAAAAAGGGGGTCTACCAATTTTAGCGCGTGCGCACGGCTAATTTGGCGCGCACATCTCCAAAACACCTGCATAATTTACATACTCGCGCTGTGTTCTGGGAAACCGAGTTAAATTTTGTTCCTCTGTTTGCAGACGAGAAACCGAGCACTTTTATCCGCGTGGTACGAAGGTTCCTAAAGACCGCAACTAATTTTAATTTTCAATATTAAAATAAGAGTGAAAATGTAAAAATATGCACACACGAAGCTATGTCAAAACGTGAGTGAGGCAGGGACAAAAATTAATGATGATTTACATTCATACCTGTTATTCTGTTGTCTTGTGATGCTAATTAAATATAAACTATTAAAATAACGCTGATTTTTGCTGCTTCTGTTGATCTGTCTTTAGACTATAGTTCCAATCGAGCTTACTTCCATGTCCAAAAATTATTTGCCATTGCAATAAATGTTCTCTAAGTCCCAAGTTACATCTGGGGCATCAAAATGTATAGGTAGGATTTAGTTTTAGGAGTAGGTCACGGATCTTTCACTACTGTAGTATAACGCGGAGAGGGAGGGAAGCTGAGCCCTGCTCCGCCCTACTGTGCCCTACCTATAATGTAGGTATAATTCGTTTAAATGCAAAGAAAAAAACTATTAAACGTTTTTGTTTAAATGTAAATTTAAACAAAAAGGAATACTTTAAAAGTAAATTTAAAGTAACATATTTAATAGGTTTTTTTTCCATTTAATGGATTTTCCTTTCAAAAGTATGTTTAATAGCTTTAAACAAATACATTGTCAAAAGCTTTTGAAGGTCTTTTGGACTCAAGTTTAAGGTTGTCAGGGATTGCTGTTTATCTGCTAAACGCAAACTTGCATGCATTATATATTTATGTCTAACTCTGAAAAGTGAAGCATTGTTTTTATCATTACCGTCAGGCATTAACAATAAAAGCTATGTGGTCAATGAATGGTGAAAGGAATAAATAAGACACTTCAGAATCCAGGTAACTATTATATTTTATGTAATGCAATATGACTTACTATACATTTTAACTGCTTTTTCTACTTAGTTGTAGTGTTAAATATTACTATTTTACTATTATGGAGAAATGAGCCTTCCCAATATTTGATATACTAAACAATACACCCAAGGTACTATACTTTCTAGTGTGTAAAGACGCAATGATAATTAACCGGAATTGCTTAAGATATATGTAAGCTGTAGGCAAGTTTTCATTAAAAAAAAACTTTAAAAGGGAAACTGCACATTTCAGAAGATGCGATTACCCAACCATACACACACAAGCTTCTGCGGGAGCTTTTATCCAAGCTCTTGATCAATGAAATAGTGAAATATCTCCTTTCCTTTGATTTCCATAAAGCGGAACTGTCGTAAAGCAATGGGAAGCTTCTTCCAGGAGCCTTTCAAGTTGTCGCTGGGCGGGTGTGCCCGAACTGTCGCAAAAACGCGGGAAAGCAAAGGGGGGAGGTGAAGCCGTTGGGCGCGCCAATATGGCTGCTTTGCCGGAGGAGCCGACGGAGGCAGTAGCGGTAAAGCCGGATCCTGATGCGGGAGCGCCGCCGCCCGTTCCTCCCGCTCCCCTCTCCCAGTCCCCGATCTCGACGGCGCCAGCAGTTGCAACAACTGTCCCTCCTGCGTCTGCCTCCTCGGTCGCTGCCACCCTTCTCGCGGATGGGGAGCCGCTTGCGGGAGGAGTTGACTCGAAGAGCTCGGTGACTTCCAGCCCCACGCCGCCAGCCACTCAACTACCCGCCGACAAGCAGACTCTGCTGGCGGTGCTGCAGTTCTTGCGCCGCAGCAATCTGCGCGAATCGGAGGAGATCCTCCGGAGGGAAGCCCGTGGTCTCGTCGACGACGTCCCGAACGACCCGAATTCCTCCGTTCCCGGGATCCCCGGAGCTCATGGAGGGGAAGGACAGGATCCCAGTATAGGGATCTTGGCTCCTGGAACTGGGGACGTGCTAATCAATTCTGTGCCCTTTGGCCAGACTGGAGCTCCGATCTCTCCAGCCGCTATTACGACACCTCCCGCAGCGCCCTTGGGCCATCCTGGGAAAGGTGAGGTGTAAAACATCAATAGCAAGTGTTCATTGAGCCAACTTTTGACCTGGTGTACAACATACAGTAGTATGGAGATTTTTTGTTAAATTTTTATAGTTAAATATTCTGAGGTACCATATAAAGAGCCAAAAAGTAGTACCAGATATGCAGATATCAGATACGCAGTTAGGCTTTAAAGAGATTTTTCAAATAAGATATATACAAGAATGCAACATGTTATGTTGAGCAACCAAAACTTTTAAGACAATCCCTTAATTCCACGTGAGATTTTCATTATTCTTCCATTGTTGTACATACAATAATTTTGCTGCAGTTATGATATATAAAATCAATTTGTCATAAGTCTTATCTAACTCATCCATAAATTCCAAATAAAGAATACTGGTTTCTTCATAAATATTAATCTTTAAAATCTTACAAATTTGTATCCAAAATTTCTTAACTTTCTTAACTTTTTTCTTTTCCTTTTTTGGATGTTTTTTAAATTTCTTTTCCTTTTTTCATTTTGATTTATCTTCTGTTGTATGAAAACATCTTAGTAAATGTGAATTTTAAAAAGTGGCAGGGGTCTTAGAGGGAGAATGGGAGAGTTAGCTACATTCTAAGATGCTGCCAAATTGCCTCTCATACAGAATGCATTAGGAAAAATTAAGTTTTCAAAACATTATTTTATAGAGAGGCCAAATCCTGATACCCTTTACATATTTTTGAAACATTCTGTTTGATTAGAAAGAAGGAGAAAGCTCTTGCTGATATCGAAGTTTAACAGCATTGCACTAGTATTTTCTTTCTTTGATCATCTCATGCTACAAATAGTTCTTAGTCTATCCACAGAGTTTCCCTTCATTCTCTATATTTGATTTTACTGTACTTAATTTGAAATTTTTGGGAGGGAATTTGTAAACAATTTGTAAACATTTCTTAACTTTAAAAGGGTGGAATTAAACGCATTTGGAAACCAAATCTGTATTTATAGGGAAATTGCTAATGCAGCTGTTCTTAATACATTTAGTTGATAAATTTGGATCAAAACATTCTTGCTAGCCATCAGTTGAACATTGCGAGTTAAAATCAAATTTTATAATCAATATGTGCTGGATTTGGAGTAAAATGAGAGATTTTACTTCAAGGAATTCAAAGTATTTAAGATTGAAATAATGAATTGTGGAAGAATGCAGACATTAATTTTCCTTGATTAATTTTGTAGCCGGAGTTCTTGTAGAAGATCAGCCAGATGTGAGCGCGGTGCTATCTGCTTATAATCAACAAGGAGACCCAGCACTTTATGAAGAATACTATAGTGGATTGAAACACTTCATTGAATGTGCTCTGGATTGTCATCGAGCTGAATTATCACAACTTTTTTATCCTCTTTTTGTACACATGTACCTGGAACTAGTCTACAATGGACATGAAAGTGAAGCAAAATCGTTCTTTGAAAAGTAATACTTTTGTTCATTTAATATCCATGGATGTTTCACTAATAGGCACAACTTCATAATTATAGTAACAGTTAAAAAAAAGGCACATTTATTTTGAAGCATGATAAACTGGGAATAGAAAGAATCGATTGCATTTACTTTGGGATACGCTTAGAGTAGAAAGAAAATACGTTTGAAGCATTTTGAAAATATAGAAACCTTACCAGTTATCCCTCTTGGCAGAGAAAGATTAATAGACATTCTTTTGAAAGTGATTGATTTCTTTAGGGAATTTTGATGCATAATAAAGAGATTCCCGGTTACTTGGGTTACTTACTATCTATAAATTATTTCTTTTCGGAGAGTTTTGGTTTCTTGCATCAGTGTACACACAAAATATGCTTTGCTTTGTTTATGGATATGTATATATCAAAGAAATTTTATTCTGAGGTACTTAGAATTTAGTTAAGATAATTATATTTTGTCTGTGTAAATTTTTACCCCTGAAATGTTCTGGCCTGAACCATTGAATAATGTTATTCCTTCTTGGTAAAAGTAGGGTTTTATCATGAAATGCTAAAACTATTGTCTTCTGTTTGAATATACATCCATTATTTATCAGATTTAGGGGTCATCCAATTCTCTAGCAACTCTGAACAAGAAATAAAAAGTTATATAAATCGTAACTGGCCAAAAAAAACCAAATCACAAACATGGAAGCAACTATAATTAAAAGGGCTCCACAATCAATCTTTCACCAAGGAAAACTAGGTCTTAGTAATTTCCTAGACATCTTAAGAGTGAGAGCTGCATAAATCTCTGGGATAGTAACATTTTAGAATTCAACAAAATAAGGCCGCTTCTGGGTCCTGTCATTTGACAATGTTTATTGACAGGACACAGAATACCCACCTCCTTAATTAGGCAGGAGATTGATGGTCCCTCAGCCATGAAAAGCTTTAAAGGTGATAAACATGACCCTTGGATTGCCCCCAGAAGGCAAATGGTAACGAGTGCAGTTCTTGAAGCATCAAAGTCAAGTGCACATAATACAATGCTCTTATCATTTCCCACACTTGCATCCTTGACCAGCTGTAGGTTCTGGATGGTCTCCGTTGCACAGCATTTCTCCCTGTGTTTCAAAGAGGAGGACTTCAAAGAGTAAGACTGGGAAGAGGGAAAGAAAATTGCCCATGATTTGGTGGGGAAAATGTTACATATGTCTGAATATGATGTTCTGGATGTATTGCATAAGAACTTGGGTATTGTGTCAATTGTTACCCATTTTGGTTACATGTACTGCTGCTAAGAGTTGCTGCTAACGGAGGACTATCAGTTGTTTTCCATTCCATTTTCCATAAATCTCAATTATATTTTTGTGCCATAGTTTTTATACAACTATTTATGATACAATTTTACAACTACTTCAAGATCTGATTAATTCAATCAATGTGATGGTTAAATCCCTACTTATCTCTAATATATCCCTAATCTCCCAGGTTTCACGGGGACCAAGAATGTTATTACCAAGATGACTTGCGTGTACTATCAAGTTTAACCAAGAAAGAGCATATGAGGGGCAATGAGACTATGTTGGATTTCCGAACAAGCAAGTTTGTGTTGCGTATTTCCCGTGACTCTTACCAGCTCCTGAAGAGACATCTTCAGGAAAAACAGAACAATCAGATCTGGAACATTGTTCAAGAACATCTTTACATTGATATTTTTGATGGAATGCCTCGTAGTAAACAACAGATTGATGCTATGGTGGGAAGTTTAGCTGGAGAAGCCAAACGAGAAGCAAATAAAGCAAAGGTATGACATGAGATATATTATCATGGACAGTATTGCAATGGATAAAAAAACGTGAAAGTTACATTTATGACCATAGTTGGTATTGTGGTTTGCTTGTAATGGTGTACATTATTATGCTCCAATTAACAAGAATTTATTATTTTGCTCAAATTGAAAAATAATTATTGAGAAGAAACCAGCTTCAAAACAATGCTTCTAAGTTAATATCAAGTTTTGGTCCATAAGAAACAAGCTAACAGCTCAATTCCTTGTTTAAATTTGGTTCATATAAACAAGGAAGTAAGACTTCCTATATTTCAACTTTTAAGGATAAGCTTAAAGTCAGCTGGGTCACCTTGAGTCAGTCACACTCTTAACCCAACTCATATCACTGGATTGTTATTATGGGGAAAATAGGAAGAGGAAGCTGTATTGGATATGTTTGCTCTCTTGAGTTGTTTGTAAAAATAATAAAGGCAGGATAAAAATAAATAAAATTTTCCACCCATCATGGTAGTAGGGAAGGTATAGATTAACAAAAATATTAAATTAATTGATACCAGATGCTTTTTGAACTTAAGGAAAGTGCTGCAAGTTATTAACACAAAGCAAAGAGTGTGCAGGGAGAGATTTAATCCAAGTTGTAGAGCTGCCCATCTCACAAAAATGACTTTGGGTAGCATACAGCAATTGAATAAAACAATTGTAAAAACATCAGATAAAATTATACAGGTAGTCCTTGACTTGCAACAGTTCATTTAGTGACCAAAGTTAAAGCATCATTGAAGAAAGTGACTTATGACTGTTTTTTACATGACCATTACAGCATCCCCGTGGGTATGTGATCAAAATTCAGGTGCTTGGCAACTGGTTCATATTTATGATAGTTGCAGTGTCCCAGGGTCATGTAATCACATTTTGTGACCTTCTGACAAGTCAGTGAGGAAGTCAGATCCACTTAGCAACTGTGTTACTGATTTAACAACTGCCGTAATTCACTTAACAATGGTGGCAAGAAAGGTTGTAAAGTGGGGCAAAACTCTCTTAACAAATGTCTCTCTTAGGAAAAGAAATTTTGGGCTCAACCGTGCTTGTAAGTTGAAGACTACCTGTATAAACTAAATTCACATAAAATATAATTTAAATATAATAAAAACAAATATACAAATCCTAGTCAAAGAGAGGATAAGGATGGCTACCTCAGAAGTGGTGTCATCAAAACATGTCTCTGGTTCTCCGGAAAGTCCAGGCCTGATAACAATCAGTTGCCTTACTTGCACTAAAATAAGACCAGAAGCTTCAGAAAACAGCACTACGTGTAAAAATGCTTTACTTCATCCCCTTAATCTAGCAGTTATCTAGCTAAACTTCCCCCAACCCATAATTCTGATATGTCAGCATATCTGGAGGGCATGAGAATAGAGACAGAATTATGGTTAGATCAGTGTAATTTTCTTTCAGCATTCAGAAAGGTGTTATAGGTTCTTACCAGTTTTTGAGATATGTCAGGAAAGAGGTGCTGTTTAAAGAAATGGGAACTAAAAATACTTTTTGAATTTAGGATTGTGATTTGTGATTAGAGATAGTTTACAACATGGACATGCATAATATCTCATGGAAGATATGGAACACATGAAAGAAATGCTAGGGGAATATTTCTCTAATTTGTACTTTCTTCTTTTGACGTACAGGTATTTTTTGGCTTATTAAAAGAACCAGAAATTGAGGTACCTTTGGATGATGAAGATGAAGAAGGAGAGAATGAAGAGGGGAAGCCAAAGAAAAAGAAGCCAAAAAAAGATAACATGGGATCAAAAAGTAAAAAGCAGGATCCAAATGCTCCTCCTCAGAATAGGTAGAACCTCTCTTAACTTCCATTTAAATTGCTCAGGCTCAGTTCTTACTTAAATGTGACATTTCAAACTGTAATAAGCAACTCTTTTTTGCTTAAATGTTCCTCCCTTTTCACCACCACCCCAGCCAGCTTTCTATGTAAAGAGATATCCAAGTGGCAAGGGAATAGAGAAAAACTATAAATTATGTGAATCTCCATATAGTCTACTAAGGTGTAGACAAAAGTTTACTAGTCTTCAAGTGGACAGTGAGGAAATCCTGTGAATTTGCTTGAGGATAAGCATCTGCTCAATGAGGTTGAAAATGTTTATCTGTGTTTTGAAACTGTTCTTCTTTATGCAGAATTCCTCTTCCTGAGCTAAAGGATTCTGATAAGCTAGATAAAATAATGAATATGAAGGAAGCTACTAAACGTGTTCGACTTGGTCCAGACTGTTTGCCTTCTATTTGCTTCTACACGTTTCTTAATGCATATCAGGTTAGTGTACTGGAATGACAGTGGATCAGATCACAACACAGCCTTGCATGAAGGCTTGGATTGGTGATTGCAGAGGGAAAAATCAAAAGACATATAAACTATTGCTGAAGGAAAACAAAATTATTTTTTTCTGGTCTCCCAAATAAAGAATATTAAATTTCAAAAAGTTCAAACTTTGTGAACTAGTCCAACCCTTCAGATTGGCTTCAAAAATCTAATGGGAAGATAAAGGTTATTGTTATAATCTTCACTCCAATTATTTCTGGAGATAGCTAACAAGGTGGGAAAGTAGCACAAGCCCCTCCCACTTCCATCATGTAATATGGGCCAAAATGCTCTTTTTGTGTTATAATCCAGGTGGCCCCATTTGTATTTTAGCCTGGGAGGCCCCTCTTTGCAGTCTTTTTGAAAACACATAAGTGTTACTATAGGTGTGTATCAGGATGCACTGTCTTTGTTTTGCCCAGTAATAAATGACTACAAACTGCACTGTCAAACTTTATTTTCTAAGTTTTGAAGCCACTTAGAAAAAAATGAAGCTGATAATTTTTATTTTATTCATTTTTTAACTTTTTTATTTAAATCTTGTCATTATTTTTAGAAATAATTCAAGAAGGCAAACATACTTATTATTCCTTCCTCCTCCTATTTTCCCCACAATAACTATCAGGTGGGATGGGCTGAGAGAGAGAGTGACTGATTGTTACTCCAATTGATAGTTTATTATTTACGTTCAATCTGAATATTGTGCTTTAACATTAAAAAAAAACTGTTTAATTGTGGTTTATGCAAACAGGGTCTTACAGCTGTGGATGTTACAGATGACTCTAGCATGATTGTTGGAGGCTTTGCTGATTCCACTGTCAGGGTATGGTCTGTGACACCCAAAAAGCTTCGCAGTGTAAAATCAGCCACAGGTAATAAAAATTAACTCATTTCAATTTTCATAAGAGCTGAAGTTGCTCTGTTAGAATAACAATATTAAGAGACAAATATTAAAATAATGGTCAAAATTGTTTCTTTGCAATTTAAGTATTTAACAATACTTTAATGTTATTTAAGACCCTCAGAATAATACCTTTGCAGAATAATACCTTTGCAAAAATAATAAATCAGAAAAACTAAAAAGGACCATATTTAGTGAACCAAGTATTACATTTTTGGAACTTCATAACATGCATCCTATGCACAGATGCAGTCTTGTATAGATAATCCTTGACTTACAACCGTTTGTTCAAAGACTGTTCAAAATTACAATGGCATTGAACAAAGGGATTTCTGCCCAAAGTTACAGTTGCTATAATGCCCCTATGATCATGTGAACAAAATTTAAGCACTTGGCAAACTGCCTCCCCTTATGACTGACTGAAGAGAGGCTGCAACCCCTCTTCCTCCAGCCTACCTCCCCACCCCAATGGGTCCCTGCCACCCTTGAACCTGCTTCCCTCCCACTGAATCTTGCACACTCCCCACCCTCATTACATTTGATCACTTATTTTTTTTCAGTACTGTTGATCTCTTTCTGGAAAGCAACAGCTCCGTGTGAGGTCTTCCTACACAGTGGAAGCTGCATGGCTCCATCCTGTATGGAAATGGGTGCCATTTCATTGTGGCCACTCCCCAAATGGAGACCACACTGGGGAAGGACAGCAGGCCACTGTACCCCTCAGCCTCCCTATGTAGTGAAGGCTGTATGACACTATCCTGGAAGCAGCTGCCATGTGGGGAATGAATTATGGCCACTCCAAAATGGTTCCTACTTCTGGGACAGAGCTACACAACCTCCACTGTGTAAGAAGGTGGAATGGCTTCTTCCAGAAGGAGATCTATGTTACTGAAAAACTAAGTGACCAAATGATGACGGGATGGGGAAGAGGGTATGGGACCCAGTGGGGTGGGAAGCAGGCCCAAGCCCTATAAGGACTCAGTGGGGAGGAGGCCTAATATGAGTATCCAGTAGAGTGGGGAAGGAGGCCTAAGGTGTGCAGGGACCTCCAGTGGTGAAAAGTGGAGCATAGGGGTAGAGGAGGCCTATGACAGGCCATGTGTAAGCCTTGGAAGTGCTGCAGTATGGACCTGGGCTTCCTTCACTAGGTATTCAATGACCTTTGCAGTTGCTTAACTGCATTGGGGAGAACAGGGATGGGGGTCATTAACTGAGGTGATCACGTGAGCTCACGTATTTACGGCCATAACTTGCAACTGTAATGGGCAGGCTCAATTACAGTCAGAAGTTGAGGACTACTTGTAGTATTATGTAGTTGTACAAAATGAGCCAGTTTGGCATAGTGCTTAAGACACCAGGTTAGAAATCAAGAGGTCATAAGTTCTAGTCTTGCCTTAGGCATGAGACTTGCTGGGTGACTTTGGACCACTTTCTTTCTCCCGCACTAGGAAGGAGGCAATGACAAACCAGTTCTGAAATCTAGCCAAAAATACTTCAGGAACCTGTCAGTTAACATGAGGACCAAGGAAGGGGGGAAAGTGCAAAACTGATTTTGTACCAGAAGATTTGAAAGACCTCGGGGAATGTTTCATTCTTCCTCCGAACCATTCAAGTTTCCTTCAGAACTATGATTTTCTGTGGGTAGTTTCCTGGTTTCTGGAAACAAGTGCAGTACTTTGAACTAGACATGGTTTGGAGTATATTTATGTATTTATGTTATTTTAAAAGACTTACATAACTACTCATAGTTGTAACCACAATCCTGGGCAGCATACAACCAGTAAAAGCAACAGAAGTCCATCTTGGGGAACCTAAAATAGGCTTGTTTAATCTGGAGCATTGTTCCATGAGACAGATTTTGAAATTCATGCTCTGTTTGTCATGGTCTTTGGGAGTAATAGAATGTTCCCAAATTATCAGGAAGAGTCAATCCCCGAATTATTGAGCCCCGAACTAATAATGTATTTTTGCCAAAAGGAAAGAACATAAATAAATTCAGGAAGAATATAGAGACAGGACATTCAGATGGTTAGGAGGATAGAATAAAAGAAAATACTGTAAGTGCAGCCTATTAATTAAAAGGTCACCCATATTATTATATATATGCATCCCCCAGTTTAATCGAGGACCTCTTAGATTAAAAGAGTAAATATTTCACACATTGAATTGCTGTATTTGTAGCATGTTTTAACCCATTGTCTTTTAGTGGGAATAAGATGTACATTTACTACAAGTACTATTAATCGATTATACTGAATATGAAATTTAGTTTTTCTTTCTTTCAGATCTCAGTGTCATAGATAAAGAATCTGATGATGTTTTAGAAAGAATCATGGATGAAAAAACAGCAAGTGAATTGAAGATTTTATATGGCCATAGTGGACCTGTCTACGGTGCTAGCTTTAGTCCTGATAGGTAAGATAACAGTTCCTTCCCTGTGAGTGTGTGAACTTCATTTACAGGTATTTTTTGAATAGTTGTATCTTGTGATAAATGTTTAGGATTAAGATTTTTCTTTTTGCTTGTTTTGTCAGGAACTATTTGCTATCATGTTCAGAGGATGGCACTATCAGATTGTGGAGTCTTCTAACTTTTTCTTGTTTGGTGGGATACAAAGGACATAATTATCCTGTATGGGACACACAGTTCTCTCCGTATGGATATTATTTTGTATCTGGAGGCCACGACAGAGTGTCTCGGTATGAATTATCACAGCTTTCTCATATAGATAGAATCTCAGAACCGTTTATTTTTAGCGAAGGAAACCTTTTATGTTAGTTGCTGCTGTAACTTAGAATATGTCTTATATTACAAAATTATATGACCATTGATTAAAAATAGTTCTGTTTATATTTATATAGAGGCACAAACAAGGCAATATTTCATTTTTAATACAATCTATTTTTTCTCTTATTAAACATACTCTCTACTGGATTGAAGTTTGTGGGCTACGGATCACTATCAGCCTTTGCGGATCTTTGCTGGTCATCTGGCAGATGTCACATGTACACGTTTTCATCCAAACTCCAACTACATTGCCACAGGCTCAGCAGACAGAACTGTGAGGCTTTGGGATGTTCTGAATGGAAACTGTGTAAGAATCTTCACGGGACATAAGGTATGGAATCCATATGGAAATAATTTGATTTTACTGCTAATCTAATTAGATAGATCATAGTTCCAATTAACTGCATATCCTGGAAGTCTCTCTAAGACCTGATTCTGTTTTAATGGAGCCACCTCTCAATTTTTATTTATGTGGTTTTCTCTGGAGTCATATTTCTTTGAAATTGTATATTCTTAAATATTATAAGTTGTTCAGAAGTTTTTTAGACTCAGGAGGCCTCAAAAATCAGGTAGGGTGGATAGATTGATAGACAGGCTCATATCTAAGTTATAACTTTTAAATGCAAATTTTAGGGGAAATCTGATTACGGGTTTGCAAGTAAGGCATACATTACACTTATAAGAATCCTTAATTTTATCCCAGTAGGCTTCATCAAGCGTACTTTGCTAGAACTTTTCATTTAAAAATCAGCCAGATGTTTTTCCCTCATAAAACAGGTTCATATATTAAAGTAATCATGGTTTAATTACCCTTATTTTAAAAACTAAAGTGGTTTGATTAGTACATTGTGCTAAGCCCAAACCAAGGCACTTTATGGTCTATCGTGTATATATGTACCAAGCTAGCAAAACTCTTCTGGCAAGTCTGAGAGCAAATACAATGAGAATTCTATCTATTACGGAAGTTCCTGTTGAAATGTTAAACATTTCTATTAAGATAGAATGTGGCACTTTGCACTAATTGTGACCTTTTCTAAAATGGGAGACTTTAGCACTCATGCCTTTATTACTTTGAAGATGGGCTACTACAATGCATCTGTACTGGAGACTGGTCCTGATGACTACTTACAAACTTAAGTAATGCAAAATATGGCAGCCATGCTGGTGAGAGAGTCATAATAGCAGTGATAAGTCAGTTGCCAGTTTGTTTTCAGGAACATGGTAAAAAGTGCTACTTATGTCATGCAGATTTACATTGCTTATGACTAACCTTTCTAGAAGTCAGTCTCCTTCAGAGAACATCTGCATGTCCATTCATAAAGGGAGGCTCCGCGGTCCCTCATAACGGATGTGTGAAGGCTCATTTTTTACACTGAGACAATAGCCTGATGCCAGACCAAATCAAGAGATGTGGGAAACTGTATGTGCACCCCTAAGAGGTGGTTTCTTTAGTGGGAAAGAAAATCACATTAATAGAACTTGTATCTGAGTCATTGCTGTTTATGATTTAAATATATATATATATATATCAAACATCCTTCTGGTCATATTTAACTTCATTATTTGGATTCTGGGCTGAAGTAGATAATGAAGTAGAAAATTAAATGTACTTGACCCAGCTACCTCTGGACTCTGCTGGAGATTGGAAAGTGTTATCAGTTCCTACTGGAATTTTTCATCTACAAAGACTCATAACTGAATGGGAATGGTTAGCAGATGTAAACACTAAGCATGTTTAATTGAACATTTAGCCTGTTTTGTTTATCTCTTAGGGACCAGTTAATTCATTAGCATTTTCTCCTAATGGACGGTTCTTGGCAACTGGAGCAACTGATGGAAGAGTGCTTCTGTGGGATATTGGCCATGGTTTAATGGTAGGAGAGCTAAAAGGACACACAGACACAATTTATGCACTCAAATTCAGTAGAGATGGAGAGATCTTAGCTTCAGGTATGATTTAAAACTAATGCTATCAACTACAATAATTCATCATTCTCTATTTTGTACTCCGTTTCTAAAGATGAAAAATAACTGCAAATAGTTGCATTAGTACCTTATTATAAATGGTTCCATCCATGACATCCTGACAATAAATTTCTTAGATGGTTTGAGCCTTTTGAAATGAACATTTGTGCAATTTGAAGCCAATTTTGCTAGGATTGTCTTTGTAGAATTGTTTTCATATTTATAGATTGAAGTTTAATGAGCGAGTCTTCTTGAAATAAAGTTGTGATCTGTAGTATATTCCTTTAAATTCAATTCAGATTTTTCTGTCAACATTACTGGGCATATAAAATTGTTTTACAAGAATGTCATGTAAATTTTTTAGAAGTTTTAATTTTTAGAAAACTATGAGACACTTCTATTATTACTAGAACAATAGGTTTGCTTGAGTATTTATCATAACTTCAATCTTCCATTTTAAAAAATTGATGAGTTACCTTCTAAATGTGACAGTTCATATAAATTCCTGGTATATTAAGTACTTTGTTATTTTAGTTGAATATACAGTCTAAGACCAGATAAAATACAATAAAGAAATGAGGAATGTGAAGTGCACAAGCTCCATTTACATCAAACTACTGGTATGTTTGGCAAGTAGAAAAAATGTTAAGTCAGAGTATTAAGTGTGGGTCAAAAGATGGCATAGAAAGATGTGTGAAACAGTTCTTGATAGCTTCATCCAAGCATGGCCAGAGATACCTCAAATATCTGGCGTTACTGAAGCTCTCTTCCAACACCCTTGAGAATAAGGTGTTAAATCTCATGTGGTATAAATGCTTTTCTGTTCAGATAGATGAGGCTGGAAAAGTAATTAGGAATGGTAGAAGTATACTATAGAAGTCACCATAGCAATATTTTGAGTTTGGATATGTTCATTCTTCAGATCCAAGTGAAGGTCAACCTTCAATATAATTTTCCTGGTCCGAACATTATCAGGGATATTCAGTACTCTTGTTTTCTGAATCAAGACATAATTTTGCTTTTACATTTAATGTGATAAATGTTTGTTTTTCCAGAACATACTAAACTATATTTGACAAATTGACTACAGCGTTTAGAGAATCATTTAACATTCATGTATTTTTTTTTAAGGTTCAATGGACAATACAGTTAAACTTTGGGATGCTGTGAAAGCTTTTGAGGACTTGGAGACAGATGATTTTACAACAGCCACTGGACACATAAACCTTCCTGAAAGTTCACAGGACTTGCTTCTAGGCACATATATGACTAAATCAACTCCAGTTATACACCTCCACTTTACTCGAAGAAATTTGCTTCTTGCTGCTGGGGCTTATAGTTCTCAGTAAAACACAAGATTAAATGGCTTGATTATGCAAGTCTTGTAAAGTATGTTTAGATCTTCACATTCCTAAATATTACCATTAATATATTGTACAAATGAACTGAAATTCTGTTGGTACAAGGATACTAAGTAAGGCAGGACAGACAAAAAACTGGCATTTCTGCTTTTCTCTACGCCACCCCCCAAAATAATTTTTTTCTACTGAAATCATAAGGAATTGATGCCAGCTGCGAAGATAGTGTAAATAGACAATTAGTTTGGATACCGGTCAATCCTTTTTTCCGTTTCTCAATGGTCCTTGAGACACCTTTCTCAACATTAGCACTGCATAAATATTTTTCTGTAAAACTTGTTCAAAAAGGTTGGGAGAGTACAATGTATAGAGCAGTGTGCTGTATTTATGTAGCAAGAAAATCAGAATTATTATTTAAATTAAGTACCCCAGAGCTTTAAAAATCACATTATATAACTACATATGTATTGGGAATTACTAAAATAAGTAGCATTTCAGATTGACTTTATAAATGTTACTTAAGACTTTTAAGAGAGAGACTGGCTTCTCTAAGAATTCTAGATATTCTACAGAAGTAAAAATGATTGTCACAAATATGATTATTCAGGTATGCATCACAAAAAAAATAGTTGGCTGTAAATTTTTCATAAGGACTTACGGCTTTTTAAAAAAAACAATTGTGATTTTGTATTTTATACAGTTTTGTATCTTTATAATAAAATTCTGTAAAAATACTTCCATTTGAGTGAGTTATTTTTACATGCTTCTTTAAGAAGCAACCTTGTATTAGCATACCTTAGTGCAATGATTCAGGTACTTCTCACTTATGATAATTAGGATCAGAATTTCTGTGGCTAAGCAATGCAGTCATAAAGCATGATGACACATGGCTGCATTGTTTAACAATAGCAATCCTGGCAGTTCCTATTACCATTAAATGAGAATCACAAATCATTAAGTGAAAATATTGTATGAGTACGACTTGCAACTTGCCAGCTTCCCACAAGCAAAATCAATGGGAAAGTTGGCTGGAAGTTGCGAGTCCTGACAGTGATGGCTAACCTTTTTGGAACCAAGTGCCCAAAGCATATGTGCGTGCATCCCCAAAATGGAACGTCTGCGCACGACCCCCATATGTGCATGTGACCCCCCCATGTGTGCAACCCTGTGCATGCACCTCTCCCCCACACATGTATATAACTCATACATGCACCCTGCCCCCGCACATGCATGACTCCCTCACGTGCCCCACCCCCCACAAATGCACAGTAGAGACCCGAAGACCAGCTGGCTGGCGGGAGGTGTGTGTGCACATGCGCAGCTGAGCTGGGGTGACAGCTCGTGTGCCCAGAGGGCTCTGCGTGCCACCTTTGGCATGCATGCCATAGGTTCACCATCACGGTCCTAGGAGATTGCAAAGAAGCTGGACAAAGGGGTGAGAGGGAAGTGCTGAAGTAAATTGCCCAGGATGCTAAAGTGGTGTGACTGTTAGCGGGCTGGGGTGTGCTATGATGCAAGTGTGCATTATAGTATATGAAAACTCTGGTATCTCCTATTCTGTAGCAGGGCTCCTTGAGAAAGTGGTGGGAGCAACTTGCAACCTTCCCTGCTGGCTTCCCCACTGACTGCTTATGGGAAGCTGGCAGGGAACCTTGCCAATGATCACATGACCATAAGATGTTACAACTATTGTGCAAGCTTGTCAAGCACCTGGATTGGTGGTGCAGGGGCTAGAACCTTGAGAACCTGAGATACCGTATATACTCGAGTATAAGTCGACCCGAATATAAGCCGAGGCACCTAATTTTACACAAAAAAACTGGGAAAACTTATTGACTCGAGTATAAGCCGAGGGTGGGAAATGCAGCAGCTACTGGTAAATTTCAAAAATAAAAATAATTAATTTGGGAAACAATCTCACTATCATGAAAGGTTTAATTGATTCACTAACCCAAAAGAAGATGATGATGATGACAGCGGGAGGCAGGAGTCATTCTCTTCCCCTCCTCGGAGGCCCCCTGAGTCAGGAGTCACTACACGCCGGCGCGGCCCCAGTCCCATCGCCTCGGGAAGGGAAAGGCAAAGCGCTTTTTGCCTTTCCCTTCCCGGCTGGGGCTGTTGGGAGTCGCTGCCGCCGGAGGCCGCGACTCCACACCAATTTTTTTTTCAGAGGGGAATCTGACTCGAGTATAAGCCGAGGGGGGGATTTTTTCAGCACAAAAATTGGGCTGAAAAACTAGGCTTATACTCGAGTATATACAGTAAGTATTTTTCAGCACACTGACAAATTTGGTTGTTAAACAAGTAGTCACTGAGGATTACCTGTACATATCGTATTTTTCATATATGCACTTTTTCCACTCCCAAATGGAAATGTCTGTGTCTTATAGAGCAGTGATCCCCAACCTTTTTGACGCCGCGGCCCGGTACCGGCATCAACTGGGCGCCGCCATCTTTTTTTGACGAAAAAGTGCTTCCGGCCTCACGGAAGCACTTTTGTCAAAAATGGCGGCTGGCCGGTGAGCTTTTTCGGGTAGAAATGGCTTTCTACCCGGAAAAGCTCACGAGCTGCGCCGCCATCTTTTTGATGAAAAAGTGCTTCCGGTGAGCTTTCTACCGGAAAGCTCACCGGAAGCACTTTTACCAAAAAGATGGCGGCGCCAGCAACCAGCGCCTGGTAAGACTTGTTCCGCGGACCGGTACCAGTCCGCGGACCGGCAGTTGGGGACCCCTGTTATAGAGCAAACGTTGCTGAAGCCCTGCCCACCCACCAACCCCCACCCTCTGCCTCCCAGCAATTTGCCTCCTTGCAGCAAACAGCGAACAGCCTGGTCAGCTTCAGCACAGCCTGATTGGTACAAGCAGCTGATTGTCGGTTGGATCGGCCTCCTAACGACCAGGTGTTTCAGGCTACAGGGATTGCCATCGCCTATTGCCGCCTCCACATGCCCCATTTTTGGCCTCTGCATCCCATTTTCAGCCTCTGCACGCCCCGTTTTTGGTCTCTGCGAACCCGTTTTTGGCCTGTTCCGGGAGGCGGGGATTGGGCCGAAAACGGGGCATGCAGAGGCTGAAAATGGATGCGGAGGCCGAAAATGGGGCTTGCGGAGGCGACAATAGATGATGGCAATCCCAAACAACTGATTGTCGGGAGGCCGATCCAACCGACAATCAGTTGCTTGTGCTAATCAGGCTGTGCTGAAGCTGACCAGGCTGTTTGTTGCAAGGAGGCAAATTGCTGGGAGGCAGAGGCAGATTTTTTTTTCTTGTTTTCCTCCCCAAAAGCTAGGTGCATCTTTTACTTCGGAGCGACTTGTAGTCCGAAAAATATTGTACTTAAAATTTCAAAGAAGTTATGATAGAGCAAATAGTGAAATAATTCTCAGATAATGTAATTTGTGGGGAAAAATTGCTAATGTTTCTAGGATTGTATAATGCTGGCACTTAGCACTGGATTGAAACAAAAATGTGTTTCACATCTGCAAGGAAATCAAGCTCAGAGAGAAGCAAAGACCCAGCAGTTCAACCCTGAGCTACAAATATTCTCTTCTATAACTACAGATTTTTAGGGAAGCTTTATGCTTTTATTTTTTGTTGTTGTGACCAATTAACCTTTTCTCCTAGAACAACTTGGACTGCAGAGTCAACTATATTCCTGCATCTAGGTTCCAGATGGTTAGAATAATTAAAAGATACTGATGTAGAAAATCAGAGAAGAGTTAGAATTAGGTCTGATTCACATATAACACTGGACTATGATATAGGAGAGGGAATGGGCAGTGGACATACATTTTCAAGACTTTAATTTTTCAACATTTTTAAAAATTATAAAACTGAATTGTGCTTGATGGTACCTAATAAAAGAGTAAACCTGTTCTTTATGGATTTGGACTAGTACTTGTGTGCAATATACTTTCAAAGTGCCTAAATGCAGGAATAACACTATCTCCCTTTGTACTAAAAAAAAACAAACCACTTCATTTTTTTATCTAATGGATTCTCCATGTAGTTTTACTGATAATAATATAATATGATTTACTATTTCCATCTTCAAGGATGTTCTTCAATTGCCAAGTCTATGGTTCTGGCCTTTCCTAATGATCTCTTATACAAGTACAGCCAGGTTGATGTAGACATGAAGATGCTGGCTCAGAAACCAGAAAAGTGAGTTCTAGGCCTCCTTTAGGCTTGAAAGCTGGCTTGGTGATGATCTGGGGCCAGTTTCTCAATCCAACTCACTTTGCAGGGTTGTTGTTGGGAAAGAAGGAATAGTATTGGGCATTCTCACTGTCTTGACACATTATTTTTTATTTTAACATTTGCCTAGTTTTTGTTATCTCCCTTTATTAGTAGAAAAGTCACACAGGGTATGGTGGATGGACACAGGGCATATATATGTATGTGTACAAATGCACCAAAACTTTGTAGGCCAAAAATCACTATTTTAACATTTTAAATCCTAAAAGGCCAATAATCTACATTTAACAAATTGTTTTTCTCATTATGAACTTGTCCATACACTAGGGACTTCAGAATAAAAGCTTAAGATAATTTTTTAAAATGGGCATTCATGAACTGTTTTACAGAATTCTTTGTTCCATTTTTTTAACTGTGCTATTTTAGCTTATTTTCCATATATTTATAGTGACTGCCTTGACTATTCTGTTTGTTTAGAAAGGCAGAATAGTGAAAATACTTTTCAGTGAAATAAATCAGTGCCCAAAACTGTTAAGGCAGAGATGTGACCTTGCTTTCATGTTAATAAGAGTCACCTTTTTTATTCTGGAGCAGATGGTTTACTGTAATACTTTAAAAAAAACTCCCATTTATGGGCAATATAGATTGAGAGGGCTTCTGTAATAATACACACCACAAATTTGGAGAGTTTTCACTCATGGATTGATACTAAAGGCAAATATAAGTCATTTTCATGATTTACTGAACTGCATCTGCTTCTGCAACTCATAGACAGCAATACAACAAGGAAGGTCCAACAATAAGAACCTGTCCAAGAAAAAAAAAAAAGAAACTTCAGTCAACACATCATAGAATAGAATAGAATTCTTTATTGGCCAAGTATGATTGGACACACAAGAAATTTGTCTTGGTGCATAACTTTTATTTAAGACTCAATTATCCCTTATGAAATGAGGAAACTGGTGTATAGGTAGTCCTTGTTTACCAACTGCTTTGTTTAATAACCATTCAAAGTTATGACTTTAAAAAAAAGCTATGTGACCAACCCTCACATTTATGACCATTGCAACATCCCATTGTCATGTGATTACAATTGAGACAAGCAGAATTAATAAAGAATGTGGAAATAAAATAGCAACTTGTGGTCATATGATGTTTTGCTTGGCAACCATGGGGCTTCGCTTAACCAAATGGGAAGGTCGTAAGTCCATTGAAGCCATTTGATCTTCTGCTTAGCGACCATAGTGCTTACTGAACAAGTTGCAATCCCAACTGTAATTGCTAAACAAGGACTATCTGTACACATTACATAAAAATAGACTTACTAACAGATATCAGAAGTGACAAAAAAATCTTCATTAAGTAAGGAATTACAGAATTGAAAGAATGGAATTATATATTACTAGATTGAAAATAAAGCAGGGTAAATTTCAGTACATTCACTAAAAATAGCTAAAACAGGTAGACTCAGCCAGTGATCATCTGAAGTTATGACAGTGACGAAAAAGAAACTTTGTGATCAAAGCCTACTTTTATGCTCTCAGTGTCCTTTGGTCATGTGTTGCCCTGTGCCTGATCCATTTTCCTTTTTTCCCTCCTCTCCACAGAGAGGATAGGCTAAACAAGTGAGCTGTTCTTGAGCTGCTTTTCTTCAACCAAGTGCTAACTAATTAAAAAGTGCTAACCAGAAGTTTACAAGCTCAGCCTGCAAGTGACTAGACTTGAATCAATTTCATACCCCTAGGTTTTATTTGCAGCTCAGGAGCTTGCTAGGCAAACAGCTGGAGCCAGCTCAATTCCTTTCAATATGTATTCCCTATTGTGTGCCTGCTTACTCTCTTGAAATTCCTTCATCTCCAATAAATGTAAATGCAAACATTAATTCCCTTGCTAATTATCCCAGTGCCAGAGCTGGGATGAGCATTCTAAAAAGCGGAGAGGTGGGGGAAAAGAAGGCTGCAAGATTTGCCGTTTTATTCTCCATGCTTGCGAGACAAATTCTGGAAACCTTCCTGACCATTTGGGCTCACTCAATTGTTTTGGATCAAATCCTTCTGATGCTGTAAAGCAAAGGAAAGCTAAAGTAACATTGTAAGCTAATTGTGGTCACATGATTTTTCTATGTTGTGATTACATCACTTAGCAACCAAGTTGCCACTTCCAACTGTGGTCACTAAATGAGGACTACCTGCAATTAAACCCTTTTCTTAAGCAAGCTCCATAAAATCTCTATATAACAGGAAAACTAGGAAAAAAGCTATATTAGAGATATTTTAGAGATGTTAAGATACTGTATTACTAGATCCAAGTTATTGTTTATTCACCAAATTATGACACTTACTTATTTGTGTGAAATTTCGTTAGGTTTCCTCATTTTATATCCAAGGAAGAGCACTACAAGGCTTCCATATGTAAGTAACACATACTAAAGACAAAATGCATATAGGTCAGATCAGTCAAAATTTCAAATGGATACTATAAAATTATAATGGCAGATACTTACATTTCTTCTGCCTAATATTGTAGTGCTATTGAAGTATTTCTTAAATCCTGTAAATTGGTGTTGCGTTCCAGAATCGGGTCCTGCCATTATTGCTTGATCTAGATGCAACAGAAATTAATCTTAATTTTAATTTAAAACAATTTTGTTTCTTATATTTATCTGATGAATTTCTAATGCATAACAAAATTACTGGTAACTGGTAAACAAATAACAATTAACATACTAACAGTTACAAAGCAGCTTTACTTGCTTTCTTGTAGTTTTGTCTCAAATAAGTAGTCTGACAGGACAGCCCATGGATATTTAGCCCAGGATTGAAGCAGGTATACAAATAAATGAACAACTAAGACTGGTAAAAGTATTACTGATTCTGGGAGAAACACCAGTAATGAACAGGTTATATTCTCTCCAGGAGCCCTCCTGGATTCAATTCTGGTGCAGAATAGCAATGACCCCAGTAGCAAAGAGATCCTTTTGTCATTTTTGTTTGATAAACCAACTGCTTTCATACCAGGAGAGAGACTTAGCTTCAGTATCTGATATGGTGGTAAATCTCAAGCTGGATTACTGCACTGTGTCCCACTGCAGTGTGTTCCTTCACTTTTCAAACTACGTAGTTTTAAAATTGCAGCAAGCATAGAATGCAATGGGATGTAAAATTATCAACTCTTGAAGATGCTACATAACCCCCTACCATGTATGAAAAAGCTTACTGGTTATTGTGTCCAACTCAAGGCTATATGCTGCCCCAACTCCCGGTGACACTCACATGGTATATAAAGGCTTATATATCTTAGGACCAAGACACTTACAAGACCATCCCATATAATCTGCCTTCCACTCCTAAACCATCAATAGGGCATCTTTCAGAAGATCTGTTGCAGATAATTCTGCTTTGGTGAAGCTCATAATTTAGGAACAAACTGCTATTGAAGTTGAAACAATCTCTATCCTTATTACAATTTAGGAGGAGTTAAAGGCATACTTAGTAAGCCAGGTCCTCAATATTTTAATTGTTTTAAAATAACATTGTTTTAATTGTATTTTTCATTTTAACTTTAGTACTTGTACAGTAGGTTTCTTGTTAGCCAGCTTTATAAAAGATCCAATGTCATGAACCAAATAATCCAACTGCTCTGATTTGATGAAACAACCAGGTTTTTGTTAGTTTTCTAGAAGCCAAGTAGGAAGGGGCCTATCACACACAGGGGCAATGCTTTTTATATGAGTGGGGCAGCCACCAAGAAAACATGCTGAAGCGTTCCTAAAGTAACAAATTTGTTATTAAGAGACACATAAATGATCTGCCCTATTGAATCCTATCAAGTGGATAGATGTTATTGGGAGAAGGCTACTCCAAAGATACAGGAGCTAAAACATTAAAAACTTTAAAGTGACAACAAACTAAGCCTCATTCCAAGCAAATCAGACTGGCTTTGAATTGCACCGAGAAACCAATAGGTAGCCAAGGTGGCTGTTAGAAGTGTTACATGTGTGTCTAGAGATGCCAATCACTACCCAATCATTGCAGGTCCCAAATTCCATACCGAGCTCATTCCAGTAGTCCAGTTGAGAGATTATTAAGGCATGAACAACAGTAATGTCTTTCATTCCAAGAAAAAACATGCAACTGAAATACAAGATGAAATTGTACAAAGATCCTCTTGGTTATAGATGCTACCTGTTCTTTGCACAGGAGCTATGAGTTCAAGAAGTCTGAATTGTAAACCTGTTCCACCCGCTCAGCTTTAACAGTGGAATCTCATTGAAATTGACAGATCTTGGAACCCAATGCCACCCTGTCTTGCTGGGATTGAGTCTCAATCTGTTCCTCCCCATCCAGTCTTTGAGAGTCTCCTGGCAACTTGACGGGATCATTTATTTGATCGTAGTTGAGAATTACATCATCAATGACTTGATGAAAGATCTCAACCAGCTGTTTCACCTAAATATTGAATAGGATTGGGCACAATGGAATGGAGCACAACAGCATCCTCCCTGTTATCAATTAGGGCTTTAGGTTTGATCACTCTCCCCCTCCTCCAACCCTTGATGATAACTTGAAATAATATGATGGATGGTATTGAAAGCAACTGTAAGATTAAGGAAGGCCTGGAAGATCAGAATCTATACATAAACACAATGAATGCTCTAGGCTGAATGTTGACCTAAAACAGGGATGTCAAACTGGTGGTCTGCGGACCAGATATGTCATGTGCAGGCTACGCCCACTCCAGCTCCACAAAGATTTTAAAAAATGTCATGACATGTCACGTGACCCAATTAAGTTTGACATCCATGACCTAAAATCTGACTGAAATATTTCCAGATGTTTCTTCCAGGCACATCTACAGTTGAACTTCAACTACTTTCTCTCTTGGAGAGAATGATTTGTTGGTCCCACTGGAAGCCTTTATCAAGCTAGACAAGACGTGTACAGATTTTAACTTTTTTTTAGTTTTTCTTTCCACAATGGACCAATCTGTCTCCCAGTACCCTCAAAAGTAACCTATGACAATCAAGATACCGAGACTAGCTTCATCTTCTCCTAGGTTAACCACACCCCCAGACATCCAGTAAAACAAAGTTGCATGCAAATAGGAGAGGGAGCTACAATGCACAGTAGGTAAGGAGAGTATTTTTCTTGGGTTGGGATATAGGATAGTGATGTTTTTGGCATAGGAGGATGTTGTAGGTATTCTTAGAGCACCAAATTTTTCAGCCAGTAACAGAAAAAGCAAAAGCAACATCCCATTAACGGTTTAAAAATCAATTAACATTGTACTCAATTATGAACTTTGAAGTGCATGACAAGCCATTTCCTCAAATAAGGAGCAAAAATGTCATAGCATTCAACACATCTATACCAGATTACAGTGAATAGAAAAGTATGGAGGTATATTTCATCCCTTTAGGAATTGAGATAGAATACAGGCCTGGGGAGTATAAATCAATCAATGCAGTACAACAATTAAAGCAAAATAGTCCATTATATGAAAACCAAATATTTTACTTTTCTAACTAGATGAACACAGGTAGATCCCTTTCCCACCTGAATTTACATTCAGAAAGTCTGTAATATGGAGACGGTTCATCTCCTATGGATACAAGATAGGCAGCACTGCTCAAACATAAACTCAATATTTTAATCATCCAGGAACAAAAACAAAACAAAACTATACAATTCCAGGATGCCGGTTGACGGAAATAGGGAGGTAGCTTTGCATACCCCAGTACTTATTCCTATTTATCAGGCAGCAAATGATCCTATTGATCAGTTTTCGTCCTTCTGGTGCCTTTCAAATGTGTTGGATTGTCACGTTGCCCGATATTGTAACTACAAAGGCTGTGATTCAAAACATTCCGGTGGAGAAGGATGCTATAAAAATAGCCACGTTTGTAAAGGCAGGCATAATCTTTCAAATAATTGCAGAACAAAATTGGTATTCACCCCCTAGTTATTTATATATTGCAAAGAATAGACAAAGCTTAATTTACTTCAAAGCATGCTGACAAATATTATTCCTTTTTACAAAAGCAAACACCAATAACAAGACAAGGCGGAACCCACCGCGTTTTCTATCTACTGCCTCCTACTCCCGGTATGAACGACTCAATGCCCTTCATGTACAAAATGGAGTCATTCTATTAACCAATGTTCCCTAACCAATCCTCGATGCGCTGAGGAGGGACTTCATTTATCCAAACCGGAGCTGTGGCCAAGACCGTTCTTTTTATTGGCTGATAAATATGCTCGTCAAATTAACCGGCTCCTACCTTCTTGTGACGTAAATCAGCGTCGTTCCTCTACGGTTACTTAGTAATCGGATTCACTTCCTTTTACCTTTTTTTTTCTTCCCGACATCGTTTTCTATTCCGGGTCAAGGAGCAAATGGTGTCTCTTCTTCAAGCGTGGGATTGATACGTTAAAGTAAGTATGAGGAATGTTAAGATGGAAACTTTGGAAGAAGGCGGGTGGCGGGGAGAAGCAGGAGGTAAAGAAGGAAGGCTTACCGAACTGCGAACGGAGGAAGAAAGCAACGTGAGTTCCACGTGTTGAACTTGGATGGACCTCAAGCTCTGCGGAGGGGATTTATAGTCTCCGCTGAAATAATCTCGCTCCTCAGCCTTTCTTTTTTAGTATCCGCAGAGTGCCTTATATGCCCTTATATTGGAGGAATATGATTTTATAAAATTGTGTGAAGAAAGAAAAATTCTCCAGTGATTTTGAAATAAAGCGATGATCCCCTTTAATTCTGCTTATTGTGAATATACCCCTTATTGGTACAGCTGGTTCTCGACTTACAACAGTTCACTTAGTGACGTTCAAAGTTAAAACAGCACTTAGGACCGTTTTCACACTTAGGACCGTTGCAGCATCCTCATAGTCAAGTGATCAAAAATTCAGACACTTGGCAACTGATTCATTCCTATGCAGTGTCCCAGAGTCACATGATCACCTTATGAGACCTTCTGACAAGTAAAAATCTATGGGGAAGCCAGATTCACTTAACAGCTGTGGGAAGAAAGGTACAATGGGGCAAAACTCACTTAACAAATGTCTCCCTTAGCAAAATAAATTTGGGGCTCAATTGTCATAAGTTGAGGACTACCTGTCTCTCACTGTTTACTGCAGCTATTCATTGTGGCTCCTGTTTGTCTTCCTATTTTACCCTTTTACTTTGGTAATTGTATCAAAAAATTATGCAGAAAAGAAACTGCCTTCAACATCGCCATGGCTGGAGTGCTGGTTTCAAATGCTTTTAAATTAAATTTAAATAAATTTAATTTTTTTCAAATTTAAAATGCTTTTAAATTTGAAATGGGTAGAAATCAAGTTATAAGTATTTTTATTGGAAAACCAATTGTATATTGGTTTCAGCTTATTATGCAGCTGTTGAGGACTTAGAGTTTTATTTGAGCAAGGAAGCTTTCTAACTTTGTAGGAATCAATTATATTAATAAAGAGATGAGTAGGATCCCAAAGTCTGTACCTTACAAACATTGAGCCTCTTAAAATCCTGCTACACTGTGCAGAAGAGTGACTTCATAAGGTTTAATTGTATTCTGCCTAACAATTTATTCTCTGCCACACTTTATTTGATGTTGTGCTTCTGTGATGATAATAGTTAATGGATAATATATATATATATCTTATAGATAGTACTAGCTAATAGCTAGCAGGTAATATATGAATAAGACTAAACATGTATCTCAAAGATCATTCCAAACAGTGAACTAATATCTTTTTATAGGAAAGCATAAAAACCTTTTGCAGAATGCTTGTTTTAGAATAGATGGAAAGTGCTTCAGACATTGTGTTTGGTCATTTTTTTAAAAAAATGCTGAAAACAGCATCCCAATTGTTTACTCATTTTTAACGTTTTAATAATGCGTAGTGCGGGTGATTTTGGATTGAAAAGATATGTACCAGAAAACAATAACAATGTTAATGTTCAGAAATATATTAAACCAAAGTAAATGTTGTTAATTTTAGAGTAACAGTTTGTATTGCTGTTTTATGCTGATAGAGATATATAAAAAATAGCTAATATAAATGTTTTAAGAGGCAAGCTGAGGTTAAAATAATTTCTTTGAAGCAGACGCATAACAAAGACATAACCCTTACTTTCCTTCTCTGTTACAAATTCATATTTAGTTTTATTGAACTATAAGAATTATTTCTATAGATAATAGTAATTATCTGTAATGCTGCGATGCTGTGCAAGGAATTTCAGGATGTAGGTTAACTGTGGGACACTGTGAAGCTGTGTAAGGAATTTCAAGATCTAGATTAACTCTTCAGAATTTCCAGGATATTTTTTCCAAGAAAAGCTCATTTTAACTACTTTTGTAATATGAATTCAATAATTGACTATAATGCCGGTAGTTATTCAGTTGAAACTGTTTTCATCCCAAATTGAAAAGATTTGGTTTAATAAATCATAGAAAAATCATCTATCAATTTTGACAATTAGCCATTGTAAAACTACAGCTCAATAATAAAAAAAAACTGAATATAGTCAACTCCTGCTAAAACAGTTCAATTTTAGAATATTTGTATGATGTAGTCAATTAAAATGTCTGCAATTCCTCTGGCCCAGGACTTAGTTATTGATAAAGAGTGAATCTTGATTATCAGTGTCCCAGAATAGATTGGCCTTCCTTCCTGTATCTCATGTCTTTTGGTTGTTTTGAACTTCCCATCACTACCTGCTTACTTACCTAGAAGATGACATGGGGATCATATATATATTTGGATGGTTCCAATTTTTGACACTGTTAGAATGGCTAAAGAGCTAATATTTTAATAAATGAGTCAAATTTTATTGTATGTTCTTATGATTTAATATCTGTCATCTCATTCCTAAAATGAAATAATACTTGTGTTGTTTATCCTGATGATTTATAAACTCTAATAGTTTAGTTTCCTTTCATATAGAAAGACAACCATGTCATCTATGGAGGATAATTTTCCAAGAGGAGGTACACAGAAGAAAGGACAGGAAGAAAAAACAGTCAGACAACCAACGGTAGAAGATGATAATTTATTCAAGGTATGCAAATTAGGAACATTTAACTTCTATTGCCTCAGACTGTTGATTCCTCCAACTACAGTAGTTTTGTAACTAATATCAGTTGCCTTATTCCTTAACTTTTTTAGAATCATAGGACAGGAAAGGATCTTCGAGGTCTAGTCCAATCCCCTGCCCCTTTATATCATCCTAGACAAATGGTTGCCCAGTCTTTTCTTGAAAATCTCCAATGATGAGTACCCACAACTCCATCAAGCAAGCTTTTCCATTGATTAATTGTTGCCACTTTCTGGAAATTTTTCTTTCCTTATTTCAAGATTGAATCCCCCTGTAATGATCTTCCACCCATTGCTTCTTGTCCTATCCTTAGGTGCTATGAAGATTAAATCAATGCCCTTTCCCCCCCCTGTTACAGCTCTTCAAGTATTGGAAGATTGCTATCATGCCTCCCCTAAGCCTTCTCTTAAGCTAAAACATATCTTGTTCCAGAGGTGGGATTCCAATATATAACAACTGGTTCGGTGATTGCGTACTCGCTCTGCATTTAAAAAAGGCAGCCCATACTTACCTTCAACTGCAGACTCTGTGAAGAAAATAGCTGAGGCACAGCAAACTGCTCTACTGTTCTCTAAACAAAGGCATAAAGCACAGGAAAGAGCAGGGATGGGCACGCGGGCAGGCCTACTTCCTTGTTGCAGCGAACTGGTTCAGAGCGAGCTGAACATGGGAACAAGGGATTTGCCAGATCCAGTCTGAACCGGTAGAATCCCACCCCTGCCTTGTTCCCTTAACATTCATCATACCCCTTATCATTTTTGTTGTTGTTCTCTGCACTCTTTCTAGAGCCTCAGCATCTTTTTTTAAAATCTTGGTGAGTAGAATTGGATGCAGTATTCCAAATCATTAGTATAATATAGAGCAATACTATCATTTCCTATAATCTTGATGCTATCCCTCTGTTGATGCAATCTAGGGCTGTGTTGGCTTGGCAGCTGCAGCACACATTTAAATGGTTTGTGTGTTCTAAAGGGATGGGATATAACATTTTATATAAAACTAACTTTCAATCAAAGGAGATTGCTATGGTTTTAGCCATATATGATTTGTATTCACTCTCGGATGATTTCTGTAATACCTGCCAATTAATAAAATCCTGTAGTAGAAGCTTTTATGTTTTGCACCCTATAAATTACAGTTTGAGCATGTTTATGAGGAAAGTTTAACCCAGATTGGCCCATAATTCATCTTGTTTCAGTCTTACATTGAGTCATTCATCTGAAGCAGCCAGAAGCATATACTTCCTAGTTAAGTTAACTGTTGTGTATAGATCAGGTAAAACTAGTTGATTTAAGCTATGCCTTACTAAAATTAACCAAGATCGTTTCTGCTCTGGGGTGCATTGGATAGTTCAGGGACCGAGTGTGTATTTTTTTTTTTTTTTTTTTTTTTTTTTTTTTTACTAATTAATAATTTTTAGTTTTTTTTTTTTTTTTGTTATTTGTATGGTGTGTATATAAAAAAAAAAAAAAGAGATGAAGAAAAATAGGTTCCAGTCTCTTCAATTAAACAATGACATTTATTGCAAACCAGAAAACATACATTATCTGTCACAACATCTGCTTGCTGGAACAAAGCAACCAGAGATTTGTATGGCTCCTATCCAATGATGTAAAATATGTTTTTGGAAATCTGACTGTTCCCCATCCTTTTGGGTTAGGATGGATGCCACATCCCTGTAGAATTCGCCAGTTAGCTCAGAGTTAACTTTGGATACTGAGATGGGTGGCATATAAATTTAATAAATAAATTCTAATTGATTATGGGTTGGTTTTTTCCAGATACACATAGTTTGTGTTTTTATTGTTCTAATATTTTATTGTTTTTAATTTTGTAAGCCACCCAGAGTTATGATTAATTAAAAATGGAGATGAATGTTTCCTATTTCTCTGTATGTAGGAGCTAAAAATCAGAAAGAGTTAGCAGCACCTTTAGACTAATAGATTTTATTATGATGCATAAGATTTATAGCCCAAGCCTTCAGTGATATAGTTTGTTAATATAGCGCTGAATTATGTTCAAACCAGCCATCTTTTAACTTTTTTCTATTTCATTTCCTGAACTTTGCATTGATGTGTTGCTTTCCTCTCCCAATTACTAACCTCTATAAAATTGGGGAAGCAACTTTTGTATTTTTATGTAATCAATTTTAGACTCAACATGAAGAAGTAACTCGGAAAAGAAAGAAAAAACATGAAGATCAAAAGGAGCCAAAAAAACTTAAGTCTGAGAAGAAAGCTGTTTCAAAAATCAGCGCTAAAGATTTTGAACTTTTGTCAGCAGAGGTTGGTTGGTAATTTGTACTGTAATTTATTTGTTGTGCTATAATGTACAACTTTACTTGACTATCCCAATTGATTCTATTACATGATATGTCAACATAATAAAATAATTCCTAAGCCCTGTTTACATGGCATAATATTGAATGAACCTCAATTTGTTAGGTTTGCACAAGGTACTAAGGACACAAATAAACCACATGTTGGTAGAAGACAGATGTGTGAATCCAGTCCTAGTTTGATTATCTAGATCAGGGTTGTAAAACTCGTGACCCGTGGGCCAGATGTGTCACATGCTGGCCACGCCTATGCCCGGTTTAGCGAAGGGGGGGGGAAGTCACGATATGTCATGTGATGACACAAGTTTGACACCCCTGATCTAGATGTATACGCTGAAGCTCAGTATAAGTTCTCAGTATAAAACAAGTTACAGATCTTTGATCTTGAAATGGTGATTTGGTTTCCTTTTCACCTAACTGGATTTTTTCTGGGTGCTTTGTTGCATCTCCTTAAATTCATATATTATCTGTACTAACAGAAGCTCAGTGTGCAAAACTCATTTAAAAGTGTATCTGTCATTTTTGCTTATTAGTATTTGCTTGTCTTCAACAGTCTCTTACAGAAGGAACATTGCTGTTGGGATGTGTGAAAAAGTGTAATCAATTTGATCTGGTGATCAGCTTACCAAACTGTCTTACTGGGTTTGTGAAAATAACATGCATATGTGATGTCTATAGTGAACTGCTAAATAAGCAGGTGGCCACTGATGAGCCTGTGCAGGTAAGACATGATATGGAATTGATAGATAGAATACTTAATAGAATAGAATAGAATAGAATAGAATAGAATAGAATAGAATAGAATAGAATAGAATAGAATACTTTATTGGCCAAGGAATTTGTCTTGGTATAAATACTCTCAGTATATATAAAGAAAAGGTACATTCGTTAAGAATCAAGAATCATAACGTACAACACTTAATGATAGTCATAGGGTACAATCAACAATCAAATCATACTAGGAAACAGTCAATATAAATTATATAGATACAAGTAACAAAGTTACAGTCCTACAATCACAAGTGGGAGGGGATGGGTGATAAGGAGTGATGAGAAGATTAGCAGTAATAGTACTGTACACTGTGTAAATAGTTGAACAGTGTTGAGGGAATTATTTGTTTAGCAGAGTGATGGCTTTCGGGAAAAAACTGTTCTTGTGTCTAGTTGTTCTGGTGTGCAGTGCTCTATAGCGTCGTTTTGAGGGAAGGAGTTGAAACAGTTTATGTCCGGGATGTGAAGGGTCTGTAAATCTTAATTGTTATATATTTTGCTGTGATTCCAGTCTATAACACAATTTGCTCTGAATACAGTCTGTAGCACCATTTGGTAGCAATGTCAAAATACATTCAATTTATAGAATATTCTCTGAGGAAAAAAGCTTTATCATGTTGCTTGCTGTAAAAGCTAGAAAACACCTTGCCACATTTCTTTCCTTATTTTTTTCTATTCTTGAATTTTTTTGCAGGAACTGAATTCTCTCTCAGACTTGTTCCCTCCAGGAATGTTAGTGAGATGTGCTGTGGTAGGCACAGAGAAGAATGCTATGGGACATCAGAAGATACACTTAACTATTAATCCAAAAGATATCAACAAAGGTTTGAATCCTACAGTTTTGAAAGCAGGCATGGTAAGTAACTCAATATTTTCCATCATTTTATTTTTCATACTTATTAAATGAACTATTTCTCCCAAATTGTTTGAGACGGTTAGGAAAAAAAAACACATTTTTGTTAAACTGAGCAAAAGAATGATTACAAATGACGTCAATGCAATTAAAGAAAACAAAAGTGGGTAAAAGTCAAATTCCAAAATTACATTTTTACCTGTAGGGTTTTATAGGAAAATTGAAAGAAACAGCATTAAAGACAGTTACATATTGGTTTAAAATGCTGAAATATACAACAAGTTTATAAGGTAATGAACAAGTATCAGACGTAAGATCTAAGAAATAGGTTTCATGGGAAAGGCCTGAATTTCACACAGAGCTGTGTTATAAAATGGATTTGTCTTGAATACAGCTAGTTCTCAACTTGAGCCCAATATTTCTGTTGCTAAGAGAGACATTTGTTAATTGAGTTTTGCCCCATTTTATGATATTTCTTGTCATAGTTGTTAAGTGAATCACTGCAATTCTTAAATTAGTAACACTGAAGTACCCATCTCAAGGCCATTGTGACTGTGAACAGCTTTTAAACAATTGATTGTAAATCAAGGGTTACCTGTAGCTGCATTCACTACTGTGTGGGAAATCTGTGTGGCTTCTGAGAAAAACACGTTAAAATAATTATTTAAAAAGGCTAGCTCAGGAGATGAACATAATGGGAGTAATACATGTATGTATGTTATGTAATATGAATATATACATGTGTAGATAGATAGACAGACAGACAGACACACACACACACACACACACACATTTGTTGCTAGATGTACTCATTGTGTCACCCATTGTGTCAGTTAGCAGGATCTCAATGGCAGTCATTTTGTTGTACAGTATAATAACAATATTTTTTAAAACTCGATTAAGATTTGGGCAATTAGCAATGAAGGTCTTGTGAAAGTCAATGGCTTTTTTCCTTTTCAGTTCAACTTAGAAAATGAGGAAAGGTAGGGGACAAAGAACAGTATGAATAACTATATATCTTTTTATATATATTTAATTCAACATTTTTTTCTTGGAACAGCTACTCTCTGGATTCGTATCTAGTATAGAAGACCATGGTTACCTTATTGATATAGGTGTTCCTGGAACAAAAGCATTTCTTCCTCGGCAGAAAGCTCAGGGCTATCTGCAATTACTCAATAAAGGTAAAACTTTTTAGAGTTGTTTTGAGTGTAGCACTGGGGGAGAAGAGAAAGTAGGTGAGTCTAAGGATTATGAAAGCTTACCTATGAAAATGAATAGCGATGCAAAACATTACAAAGTTCTGTATGTCTGTGTATGTGTGTATTTAAATCAAGGTACAATAGCTATTTTCCATATTTGACCAACCTTTCTAGGTTTTTTTTAATGAAAAGTTTGTTTGTTTTTTAGTTATTTAAATCTATCACTTGTGATGAAATTGTTGAATTAATGAAATAGCAAGTGCTGAAAACTATGATAACAGAAACGTTATAGCAAATAATTACTGAGGAGAAATTTTATTCGTGCTGGATTTATAGGGACTGAGCTGATGATAGGGCAATATTTGAACTGCCTTATTGAAGAAGTAAAGAATGGTGGAAGGATAATACGAACATCCATCGATCAGTCGGAGGTTGCTTCAGCCATTGCTACAGAAAAACAAAACTGGTCACGCGCCAACTTGCTACCTGGGCTAGTAGTGAAAGCCCAGGTTCAGGAGGTAAAATCATTTATTGTCTATAGGCATAGATACAAAGAAAAAAGACGAAAAGAAAATTGTATTTGTAGTGGGCATATTTCATCCAAATTGAAGTTAAGAACCATTAATCCAAGAGTCTATATAGTAGGCAGATATCTGCTTGATTGCAATTTTCATTCTTCTAGACTCTAAATGATGTTGGAAAGTATGTAGGCAGATACTGGATTTTATAAACCCTTCATCTTAAAATTGTTCCGCAACAATTCTATATTAATTTCATTTCCTTCAAAGTGAGGTTAAGTTTTCAAGTGTATCTCATTTGCTTCCCAGAATCAAGGATAGCAAGGATGCTGACTCTCTTCCTTTCCCTAAGCCCAGTTCCATTCACTGTTGGTACAGGAGGAGTGATTGAACCCAAGCCACCTATACTATGGACTCCCACAAGACTTGATCCTCTCATTATTCCTATTTAATATCTACTTAAAACTGATGGACAAGCTCATCCCTCATCATGAGATCAGGCTTCAAGGATCTGCTAATGATTCAACCCAGGCCTATTAAGCGAATCTGTCAAGATTCTGTTGTGATAGTGTGAGGATGTTGGAATGTAGATGAGAAGGAGCAAATTTAGGATCAATCCTAGCTAATCTGAATGGCTGGGAGATAATGAACCATTTCTGTCTTGGGATTTTTCAGTTTTAGTTCCAGAAGTAACTAGGACATGGTTTGGAGTTGGTCCTGGGCTCACAGCTTTTCCTCAAAGAGCAGGTGGCAGCTGTGGCCAGGAAGGTCTTTAATTGCATTATCTTATACATCATTTGCTCCTTTTCCCATTTAAACCCAGTATAAGATAAGGATAATTACAAAATAAAATATTTTTTGGCAAATATATGTACATGCTACTAGCTTTCATCTGGCTGGACTTTTAAAGGATATATAATTTCACATATTCAGTGAGACATGCAAAATTAAATTTAATTCAAACATAGTAGAAAATAATTAATATAACCAAATATATAAAAGTTCTAAAATGTCAAAATATATACTTCAAAAGTTTTATTAAGTCTTACTTTTCCTCCAGTTCTTTTAAGGAAATCCAAATCACATGAAGACTTTTTTTCCTTTTATATTTTTCTAGGTGACTTCTTCTGGCATTTCACTAAGTTTTCTCTCTTCCTTTACTGGAATTGTGGATTTCATGCACACAAATTCTCTAAAAACAGGACATTTGTCACCAAATCAGATGGTAAGTTGGTAAGCAACCATGTTTAAACTACGATGAAAATGTAAATAAATTAGTACATTTCTAAACAGTAGTTCTTCATATTCCTGGATTCTAGATTTTTAAAAAAAAAATAAAAGTAATATTCTTAATGATCTTAGAAGGTGGCAGCATTTATCCATCCTTTTATAAGCATAGAAACTCAGTGGGAATAAGGTTGGTTAATACTTGGTTGGTAGACTACCAAGCTACTCTGACAAATAGATAAATGTCTTAGAAATAGTTAATACTTCTGTGTCACTTATAAAAAATACTACTATATAGATGTACCCATGAAATCACCAGAGTCAAGACTTTTAATATCTTTACTATCTTCTGGCACCTTTTGTGTGTGTGTGTGTGTGTGTATGGCCTTCAGCTTTGTTCGGGTATTTTCCACGTCATTATAGTTGTGCTTTTAAAGTTGTAGCAACGTTTCAGCAGAATCTCATCTGCCATCATCAGGCTTCTGTATTGTGTCCGTCTGTGAGTCAGACTTTTACAGTGGTTTCAGATTTAAATTTGGGGCAGCCTATTGCTGTGCCAGAATGGTTTTTCTTCATCCTGATTGGTTGGGAGTCTTGGTCTGTGTTTATTGGTCTCGGAGTTTGCTGTGTTCTGCTTGATTGGTGTCTCTAATATCTTCTGTCTGTTTTTGGCTCTTTTGTATCTTGATTGGCTGGCAGCATTGTGTTACTTTATTGGAGGTCTTTAGTGCAGCTTGGCTTCGGGTAAATGGACGGCTATCATTAGTTGGAAGCTGGGTTTCATCTGGGTGCCTGGTTGGGATGTGTTTGAGCTGGAGGTATCAGGGGATCTGTTTGTGCCCAGGTGTTTGCCTGGCTTGTAGTGTGGAGATTTTTTGTTTGTGAGTGCAGGCTTCAAATGATTGAGCCTGGTGGAATCATCTCTTCTGTTCATGCTTTCTGGTCTTTTTCAATCTCTGGCTTCTCTGATGATTCTGTGGCTGGAATTTTCTATAGTGGCTAGGGTTTTGGTGCCATTGAAGTTGATGCTATGACCTGTGGCTTCCATGTGTTGGACTAGTGAGGAAGTGTGTTCCAGCTTTTGACTGCATTTTGTGTTCATCCAGGCGGGTGCTTATTCTTCTATTGGTCTGTCCAATGTATGTGGCGGGCATGATGCACAGGGGACTTCGTATATGCCTTGGTTTTCCAGGTCAATTTTGTCTTTGGGGTTTCTGAGGATGGCTGCTATTTTTCTGTCTGTTTTGAAGGCAGTCTTGATGTGTGTCTGTATAGTATCTTACTAATTTTGTCTGTAGTGCCTCTTATGTAGGGCAGGACAGCTGTTCCATGGTCTGTTCATCTTCTGGGTCTCTATTATGTGTCAGTGTGTTTTGTGGATCAAGTTGGTGATTTTGCTTTTGTGGAAGCATATTCTGCTGAAACGTTGCTACAGCTTTAAAAGCACAACTATAATGACGTGGGAAAATACCCGAACAAAGCTGAAGGCCATACATGTAAGTACCGAAAACTTAAGAAAACAAATTATATATATATATATATATATATATATATATATATATATATATATATATACACACACACACACCACACACACACACACACACACACACACAGAGTATATGTTCATCTGTATATATATATACAGATGAACACTATACAAAGCTTGATGATGGCAGATGAGATTCTGCTGAAACGTTGCTACAACTTTAAAAGCACAACTACAATTACGTGGGAAAATACCGAACAAAGCTGAATGCCATACATGTAAGTACCCGCGAAAACTTAAGAATATATATATATAGATATAGATATAGAGATAGATAGAGATAGAGATAGAGATAGAGATACATAGATAGAGATATATAGATATATAGATATAGATATAGATATATGTGTGTGTGTGTGTGTTCGGGTCTTTTCCCTTGTAAGATTAAGAGTATCTTGGCGACGTTTCGGCGAGGTCCCACTTGCCATCCTCAGGCTGGTGCTTTTGGCTTCATGCCAGTGGAAGCAGTGTGTGATCGGAGCTGCCGTCTCTCTATAAATACTGGTGGTGGGGGCTGGTGTGCTGGGCTGGTTGGCTGCGCTGCTGCCTCTTGATTGGTTGATGGAGTTGATGTTGGTAAATGGGCTGTGTGATGGCCTTGTGAGTTTTGTTGTGGAGATATCCTGGATCTTGTGCTGTAATCTGGGTCATTTGTTTTGTAGTGATCTTTTTTCCATTAGCCTCTCGTGTTTTAACCGTTTGGGTAATGGGTTGTGTGATGGGCTTACGAGTTCCTTTGTTGTGGTATCCTGGCTCCTGTGTTGTAATCTCCTGGGTCGTTTGTGTTTTGATCTCTTTTCCATTAGCCTCCTGTGTAGTAACGACTTGGGTAATGGGTTGTGTGATGACCTTGTGAGACTTATTGCTGTGGTATCATTGGTCTTGTGCTGTGATATCCTGGGTCATTTGCTGTGTTGCAACTTCTTGAGTTCTTGTGGTGTAATTTCCTGAGTTTTCTGATGTGATATCCTGAGCGTGTGGCTTGTGGTGTGGAGATTTTTATGTTTGAGAGTGCAGGCTTCCAGATAATTGACAGTCTGGTGGAGTCATCTCTTCTATTCATGCTTTCAGGTCTTTTTTCAATCTCTATGGCTTCTCTGATAATTCTGTAGCTGGGGTTTTCTATAGCGGCTAGGGTTTTGGTGCCATTGAAGTCGATGCTATGACCTGTGGCTTTCATGTGTTGGACTAGTGAGGAAGTGTGTTCCAGCTTTTTTACTGCATTTTGTGTTCATCTAGGCGGGTACTTATTCTTCTATTGGTCTGTCCATTGTATGTGGCAGGGCATGATGCACAGGGGACTTCATATATGCCTTGGTTTTCCAGGTCAATTTTATCTTTGGGGTTTCTAAGGATGGCTGCTATATTTCTGTCTGTTTTCAAGGCAGTCTTGATGTGATACCTGTGTAGTATCTTACTGATTTTGTCTGCCCTACATAAGAGGTACTACTACCCGAACAAAGCTGAATACCATATTATATATATTCATTCCTCCACAAGCTGATACCTCCTCTAGTAAATAGAACTAAAATACTTTCTTCTGTTTTTCCTCTTTCTAGGTGAAGGCCTGTATTCTTTCAAATAATCCTTCCTCCAAGGCAATTCGCCTTTCTTTGCGCCCTGTTTTCCTTCAGCCTGGCATCCAGCTTGGCCAACTTTCCAATGACAGACTTGGCATGGTAGTAGCTGACTCAAAAGTAGAGATGTTTCTCAAAAACATTGGTGCTGTTTTCACACTGGATGATGGCAGTCATGCTTTTTCACATGTAAGTAGCATGATGGCAGCTTCAGCTTGTATTTATTTTCTTTCTTTAGAAGTCTCATCACTCAAAAACCATCAAGGGAAATCCAGTTATCTTCTTAACTGGCTGGAAGACTTCAGCTTCTATCAGTAATTTTATCCATTAATGAGTCCTTGCTAAATGTATTTTAGTATTTCTTTAAGAACCTGTACAGTGAAATCTGTAGAACAGAAATACGCCACTTGGGTTCCACTAATCAAAACATAATTAGCCATCAGATTGTGGAGATATAGTCCTAGGTTTCATGCGTTGTGGGGGGGGAATTACACCACTCCCCCCCCCGCCAAAGTTAGTAAAGACCTTTTCAATTTTCTTCTGCATAATCATTCATAATAATGAAGCATCCTTTAAAATAAACAAACTGGTTCATTGGTTTTTGAGTTGCTTAAAATCTTGGTGTGTCTTTAAAGACCAAACTGAGATCCACTGTGGCTAATATTCAAGGTACTAGATCAGGATTTGGGAGATTCAGGTCCTAATGCAGCCTCAGTATGGAAATTCACTGGATGATTTTCAACAGTCCCTTTCTCTTACTCCAGCCTATTGATAGGGGCTAAAATTAAGGATCACTGCCATGTAAATCATCTTGAGCCTTCTGGAGAATAGATGGGTATAGATTTAGGAAATGAATGACTATAAACGTTCCACGGTGGTTCTGTTATCTGTGGCTTGTTCAGATATCATGTTTCCACAGTTGTCAAACAAACAAGAATTTTGCATACATATGAAAGTTTTTATGTTTCTGTACTTCGGACCTTTTAATGTTGTTGTTACTCTGCATGTACAAAGCAATGGACAGGCTTTTGCATGGACTGTGGTTTTCTTTCCTGCATTTGGAGGGAATGAAAGCCCCAATGGTAATGATGCTACTTTTTAATAAAAGAAGAGCACGTCCTTTTTATAGGTATATTCTTCACCATGGTCTTCTGACCTTCCCAGGAATTTGGTGCCCTCATTTTTTCAGCATCATACAAAGATTTTTTTCTCCTCTGTTGCAGTTTAGACACTAGTTTAGAGAGGTAAATTTTAATATGAAATAGATATTATTGTCATATGCATTATAAGGTTTTTATTATGTTTTGTTGTTCATTTTATGCAACAATCCTTAAGAATATTTGATGGCTTTAAATAAAGTAAATTTGGGGTTTTTGAATCTGGCCAAGCATCTAAGACATCATTTCTTTTGTGTTATGGCATGGTTAACGGTATATTAGAAATTGACCTAATCTTTATAATATATTTTATAGATAAAGTATCTTCCAAAGACTTCCAAATCTTTCAAAACTGAGGTGTTTAAGCCTGGAAGTAAACATACATGCCGAATTATTGACTACAGCTTGATAGATGACATGATTGTGGTGTCTCTGAAACAGTAAGGTTCTTGTCTCGTTTCATGTATGTTGTTTATATGGATCAATGTTTAAGTTCTGAACATAGTCTATGTCCATTTCTGACACTGCCCAAGGTAGGAGGAACTTCCCAATGCCTCATAAATATCTGATACGTTTCAGTTCCCTTGAGTGCTGAACTCCCATTGCTTTCAAAAAGACATACATATATAGACTTAACTAGTTATGCAAACTTAACTAGTTATGCAGACTTAACTAGTTACTACACATTCTTATTTTAACATCAATTTTATGTATTTTGAACCTTTGTATTTTAATTCAAGAACCACTGGTTTGATAGAATGCTGAAAAAAAGACTAGCAAAGTGACCTGTTAGGGATATACACCTAACCCAGAGCGTGCAACGGCAGTCTAGCAGACAGGCAGATATGTGAGACAAAACGTTGTAGTAGCTTACACTCAGTAAGACAGATACACTGTGCAAGTTAAATAGTTTTTATTCCAGCAAGAGTTATAGCATAGTCAAATGGTCCATATGTCATACACTAAGTTCAGTCAGTCCGGGGTTATTCAGTTTGCAAAGTCCAGTGTCGAAAAAGAGTTCATTAAACTTACAATCAATCAGTCCAGTGATATATCTCTTTTGCAGTCAGAGATATGAAGAAAATCAAACTCCTTTTCTTCTCTCAGCAAACACGCAGTTATCACCATCAATCCATCATTTGTCAGCAATCCAGTATAAGCCAGGGAAACAGTGAGCTCTCTTGCTCCCTCTTATGGTGATTTTACAACCGCACCCAAAAACTTGGTTTACAGTTTAAGAAGTGATACATACACTTAAACTCACTAACATAGTTTATATATATATTATTTTTATCCAAACTAAGTTAGGTAACTAATGTTATCCCTAACATGACCCACAAATTGTAATTCTTTATTAGGATACAAATATTCCAGTTTTGCTGTTTACATGAGAATTGGGACCTATGTTGGGTTGGAATTTTTAGGCTCTATTAGCTGAAGCAGCTGTTCTTAGTTGAATAAGCACATATGAATTTTCTGTAGATTCAGATAATTAATTTGAAGCCAATTTGATCCAATCAAATCAACTTTCTACAGCATATTGTAAAATTTAAGAAGCTATTATTTAAACTTCATCCTCCTTACTTTTTCACACTAAGGAGAATTATTTTCTTTCTTTTTATGCTTGTAGACATATTATTAATGCTCCTTTTCTGAGATACCATGATATGCATCCTGGTCAAGTGCTGGAAGTAAGTTCAATAAGAAAGGAAAGCTGTTTCTTTATTTTCTGTGAATCAGCTATCATAACTGACTGAAAATGTTATTCTGAAAGAATATTAACATTTTTTGGTATATGTATTTGAGTCCAAACTTTATGTAACTCTAGCAGAATAATGTTATTGTCAGTGTTCCAACCGATGCCCTAATTAAGGCCAAGCTTCAAAAGAAATCCAGTTGTTTATTAGGAGCTTCATGTCGGCACGGACAAAGTGGAGCCAACTCTGACCTCACTTAATTCGCACTTTGGCTCTGACCCTGTTTCCCCTCCCCCCAAGATGTGTCATCAGTCACATTCTCCAAAAAGCAATTTTGCGGGTTGTAGAAGTCACTCCCTCCAGCCACCGTGGGTTTCTGTGGAAACCTTGAAGTGTCCAGCTGGAATGTGCTTTGTTTTGTTGTTCTGAAATGCAAGTTCCTTGATGCAGCTGCGAGGTTCGATTCCCCATCCCCAGAGGTGGTATTCAGCAGGTTCTGACTAGTTTTGGAGAAATGGTACCGGAAATTTTGAATAGTTTGGAGAACCGGCAAATAACACCTCTGACTGGCCCCACCCCCATCTATTCTCTCCTCCCGAGTTCCAGTGATCGGCTGGGTCTTCTTTTGTTCCCCTGCACAGGAGAATGGACCTGGAAATCAGGTTGGTAGGGTGTGGAGGGAATGGGATTTTGCAGTAACCTTCTTCCAAGAGTGGGGAGGGAATGGGAATTCTGCAGTATCCTTCTCCTGGAGTGGGTTGGGAATGGAGATTTTACAGTATCCTTTTACAGTCCACCAAGCCACACCACGCCCACCAAGCCATGCCAACAGAACCGGTAGTAAATTTTTTTGAATTCCACCACTGCCCATCCCCCTTGCCTATGGCAACTCGAGAGCAAGTCAGGGATGCTTTGCAAATTGAGAGTTATTGTGTTCTGTTACATTTATTGCATAGATCCATTAGGGGAGGTGTATAAATATCACTGATTTCCGCTAGGTGAGTTATGAATTGTTGCTGTTCTTTAGAAGAAAAATAAATGTTGAATGATTTGTTTATGCCTTGATTTTGATTTTCAGTTACCTGCTGTCTATTTTTGACTCTTAGGGAAAAGTGATGACTCTAAAGCCGTTGGGCATGGAAGTGAAGATCACTGAGAGTATCAAAGGCTTTGTCCCCAATTTACATCTTGCAGATGTGAAATTGAAACAGCCAGAGAAGAAGTATAGCACGGGGACTACTGTTAAGTGCCGGGTAAGATTTTTCTGTAAGGAACTAAATTTAAACTCTATTTTAAATATTTTTAATTTAATTTTCTTATCTGTCATTAGTACTTCTATATAACCTTTATCATTAAAGCTGTTGTGACAATGTGGGTAAACTTTCAACTGTACATGCAAACTTTCTGAGCCTTGATGCTTGCTAGGTGCCTTTAAACAAATTGTTATACTTTAAACTAACTTAATCTGAGTCTAAAGTAAAATATAAGCCATGTATCCTGTCCTGTATTCGTGTCTAGAAATACATATAAGCTTCACTAAAAATAAATCCTGACGCCTCTTTCTTATCAGTTAGATATTAACACACTACCTATGCCATAATCTTGTGAATGTCTTCTCAATACAGTTAGTCTTCAGCTTACATCTATTCATTCAGTGACTGTTCAAAATTGTGGCACGCTGAAAAAAATGGGTAATCAAAATTCTGGGCTTCATAGCCTCACTGTGGTCACGTGATTGTGATCTGGGGACTTGGTATGCAGCTCATGATGAGGATGTTACAGGGATCCGGGAACACATAATTGCCATTTGTGAACTTCCCACAAGCAAAGTTAATTGAATAGTCGGCCTTCCTTGTAAGCCTTCTGCATCTCCCTGTCACAGCCTTGGACTCCTTATCTGGGACTCACACTTAGCAACCCAGACATCTTTGGGTTATGATGCCAACCGGGACTTCTGGGATTGTCATCTCTGAGTGATGCAGTCACGTGAGTCACACTTTATGATTGCATCACTTAGCGATGGCAATCCTGGTCCATCATAACTCAAGGATAACATGCACAGTTAAAATCTATGGACTTTATTGGTGGTCATTCCCAAGTAGGCAAGTGTAAAATTATCCCAATGTATCTCAAAGGTACCAGCTGAGGAAAAATTTATCTGAAGGTTAATGGTTACTCCATTTAAAATTATTTATATTCAGAGTTATTTGATTATTATATTCATAACGTAAAGAAATATATTCCCAGTTTTCTTCCAGCTTTACTGACACGAATATTTCTGAAATTAGAGAGTCCATCAATTGCATTTAAATCTAATTACATAAATTAGTCATAACCTGGCTTAAAACTACTTTTGTTAACAAACACGAGTCCAATCTCTTGCTTTTCCAGGTACTTGTCTGCAATCCTGAAACAAAGAAGCTTATTCTGACTCTTAAGAGGACCCTTGTTAATTCCAAGCTCCCTGTCCTTGACAGTTTTGAAGATGCCAAGCCAGGCCTGATCACTCATGGTTTTGTTGCGTGTGTTAAGGATTTTGGCTGTATTGTGAAATTCTATAATGATGTGAGGGGCTTAGTACCCACTGATGAACTTGGTTTGCTCCCCTTAACTGCTCCTCAAGAAGCCTTCTATGAAGGCCAGGTAAGTGTTTAATAGAAGTAAAAAGTACCCTTGAGTATTGCACTTAAAACAGCTATCTGAAATGCATATGTATTGCACTTAAAACAGCTATCTGAAATGCATATGTTTGTATAACAGATTTGACATGCGTATAATAATATTTTAAAATCTAAACAGCAATGTAGAATATTTTCATCTTTTTAAAAAATAGCACTTTTAAGTTATCACTGTGAAAAATCCATTATAAAACTAAAATCTATACAACTACGCAAGTCCAAAGAACAGTTGTAGAATTTCCAAGTAAAGAAGTTGCTAATACAGTAGAGATAGGATATAAAGGGGAGCTTAGGAGCAATTATGTAATGCTGTCATTACGGAATACATTGTAATTGTGCATTTAGTATGTATAAAGTATTAGTCGGAATCTAATGGTGACTGTTCATGTGGTGATAGTTGATGCTGGACTCATTGGTACCTCATGGCTCTGTCCACAATTAGTTATACAATTAATCTCCCATAATCATAGTTTGGTTAACCAAGCTAAGCATGTGGTATTAAAACAGGAAACTGATTTCTTTTGCTTAGAAGAAACTAGAAAATGACATCTTATGTTATGACATTTCTCTGAAAGAAATCGGAGAACAAAACTATTTTTTAGTCTATAGTTTGTTTAGTCTTCATTCTCTGTTCCAAATGGATGAAGCTAAGGGTCCTCATTCATACCTCACCGCATGGTGGATCAGTTTGTAGACAGTATGGCTGTTGTGTACATGCTTGCTACTAAAGCAATTTCATGTGATTGGCAAACTGCTCCTCAGTGTGTAGACCTGGATATACTTAACTATAATGATTTTCCTTTAAAACAAATCACAGGTAGTCAAGGTGACTGTATTGAAATGTGAGCCTGAGCAGGAAAGATTGTTGCTGTCATTCAGATTGGAAGAGGATGCTATTGCAAAGAATGGTAGAAGAACAGAAACTTCAAAGGACTGTGAAATGGCATATAAAACTGGGCAGGTAATTTTCTAAAATAATTATTTTCTGTTACTTGAGAAGCGTGCCAGAGGCAAACGTTAAAGCCATCAGGGATAATTCAAGATATTTTTTCACCCTCTGATATGCATAGGAGGAAAGGTTCCAATTTCAGCAACTATAACAAAATTCTTAATTTTCTAGAGCAAAAGATAAAAAGGTGAGGGAGATTGATTTTTCAATAGTGACATTGAATTGTCACAATTCAATTTTGATCCCTTCTCCCATGTATCGGTCCTCTTTAAGCAGAGATTAAAATATTTTTCTCCTGTAAGGAAGCAATTGAGAGGGTGGGATTTTGATTAACACAACCAGCTCTGGTATTAACATTACCATTTTTACTTTCCTTGTTTTCATTTCTTAATTTCCAGCAAAGAAACATGCATACAGGAAATGCTAGAATGCCCCTTTGTTCTGTAAAGGACTAAAGATACAGCAATGAGCTAATGTTGAGCTCCTTGACAAAGTAACCTTATAAAATGCTCCATATGGGACTCAGTAAAGATTCTTACTGCTCCTAGACATGTATTTTTTAAATAGCTATACCCTGTTTGTTATTTCTATTGGGATTCTGGGTACTGCATTGAAAATGGTCTAAAACCTCTGCTTTTTTATTGTGCTATTTAGATTGTAGATGTAAAAATTCTGAACAAGAAAAAAGATGGCCTAGAAGTTGCAATCCTACCCAACAATGTTTCGGCCTACCTTCCCATGGCACAACTCTCTGATCATGTGTCCAATAGCAGGTTGTGGTGGCACTGGCTCAAGGAAGGTGATGTTCTCCAAAAGGTTATATGCCTCCATAACAAAGGAGGTCACATTGTATCCTTTTAATTCTTGCCAAAGTTTGATTTAATTCATTTCCCACCTTACATTGTGCAAATAGCATGTACCTAAAGTAGTTCACTCCAAAGCCTTGTGATTCCCAGCCAAATTTCTGGATGAGTGGAAAAAATTGGTTGGGTTTTCCTCCCATGGCATCTGACTTGTGTTCAGTTGTCTGACTGCATCATTATTTATTTCATATTTCCCCAGTCTCTTTTGTCCTTCAGATGGACCCACACCAACTGGGAATCCTGGCTCAGTTAAGACGCTAGTTAAAAAAGACTGATCAGTGGTGTCCACTAGAGCACTTTTTCAGCTTCTAATACATTGGTAGTCTTGGGTGGAGTGTTTCTTTTCTATTATCCAGTACAAGAAATTTCCAGGCCTGTTTTTTTAAATTCCTTAATTCATTATGTAGATCTTGAGTAGAAAGCCAGCATTGATTTCCTCTATGGAGGATGAACATGTAGTGAAGAGTTTTGCTGATATCCAGCCTGGATTGCTGCTTACTGGCTTTGTGAGAAACATCATGTCTTATGGTGTATTTGTGGAGTTTCCCTATGGTTTGACTGGTCTGGCCCCCAAATCGGTAAGACCCGCTTCAGTGTTCATTATAATCATTGCTTTATTCAGATGCATTGATTGAGGGGTATTTCTTAATACAAATTTATAAGTTAAAATGTCTGGTGTCATATTACTCTTCATAAAATCATAGAACTGGAAAGAAATTTTTAAGCCATCAAATCCAACCTCCCGTTAATGCAGAGGCACATCTGTTAAAGGGAAGTCCACCATATCTTTGGGTTACTGGTTCGACCGTCAATTCAACTTCAAGAATTAAAACTTTCATTTTGAATGGCTTTGATAATAAAAATTATGAGTAGAGACAGAACTTGGAATTGTGCAGGCAAGGTTTGCATTCAGGAACCCAAAACAAAAAATGCCAGAATTTCAAAGTGTATAAAATTATCCAGCATTGAATGGAATTATGCAACTTTGATTATCTATTAAATGTAAAGCAAGAACAAGCATGCTGAATGCTGGTGCATACTGAGGAGTAGAAATAAGTCAAAGAGCATTAGGTAGTAGAAGAACAAATACTGCAGCAACTAGTAGAATTTGCCCTAATCAGCCATTTGGGTTATGGTATCTGCTGTCTTCGTAGAGGCTTTGGGATTGATGCTGATATAATTGTATCCTGTCTCTTTGTCACTGCAGGCAATGAGTGACAAGTTTGTGACAGACACCAAAGACCATTTTGTGATAGGTCAAACTGTACTTGCCAAGGTGACCAGTGTTGATGAGGAGAAGCAGCGCACCTTGCTGTCCCTGAAGATGTCAGAGTGCTCTGTTGAGGAGTCTGTTCCTGAGAGCTTTGGCCTATTGCAACAGTACTTTAATGAACTGCAGGAGATTATGAGCTTCATGAGCAATAGAGGTAAGGGTGCTTGGGAACAGAAAAGGCGGCACATGAAAGTCTTATGTCTGCACTTGCTATTTCCGTGGCTGCATTGTGAAGCGATGCAAACATTTATATTTTTTTAAAAATAAAGTTGAAAGTCATAGGGTTCTGTGTCAAACAAAATTTGTTGCCTGACGACTTTGCCCCCCCTTGAGAGAGAGAGAGAGAGATGTTCAATTTGACAATTTCTGTTTGCATTTACAATGAATTTTGACAAATCATAAAAAACACACAAGGCAATTTTCAAGGATCCGTGCTTAAAATGAATCTCTCAGTATTAAGCCACTTGCAGTCCACCAGGTGGTGCTGCCTTCAGCTTGCATCCTCCTTCACTGCTAGGTATTAAAGAGTTTAGACTTGTCTGGCATGCTTATGAGTACTATTCATATAGTGTCCTGCTGAGTACTGTAGGGAGTTCTCTTATTCTGGGAAAATTAGCTTAAGGACATTTTTCAGAAGAACTTAATTGCTATGACATTGAATTCTTTGTCGAAAGTTGAAGATAAAATGCACATTAACTTTTTACACTTTCAGAATGAAAATCCAATTTGCAAATAAGATTTAATTCATTTTCTTCTTATTTGGCAGATGATACCAGTGTGGCTAAGAAACTCTCCAAATTAAAAGTGGGGCAGAGGGTAGAATTGGTAGTTACCGAAGTTAAGGCTGATGGTTCAGCAGTTTTCAGTGCCCCGTGTGTTTCTGGTTTGACTGTAATAGCCATTCACAGCCAACTTGGAGGTACAGTATTTATCCCTCCCCCCGAACTCTTGTTTGATCCCCTTTGTCTTGTTTGTTACCTGGAAATGAATAACTGATTAGATAATGAGCACACAAGTGATCCATTGAATGTTAGATTTCCCCCCACTGTGCTAGTAAAATTATAGCTCAGTTAGACGTAAGTAGTTTTCCAATTTTGGCTGAACTCAAAAAGCTAAGCAGGGATGGACATATTTAACACTCTTTATCACCAGAAAAGCTCAGTGCATAGAGAGGAAAATAGAAAAAAAAATCCTGAAGAAAGTATTAGCTAACCACTTCTATATTGTTGCCAAATAAAGTACTTATGTTTCTGAAGTCACTGGGAATTGATGTAGTAAGGATGTAATTAATTTATTAGGACACCATTAATTGTTGCTTTCTTTAGCTGAACATGAAACAGTTATCTTCATCTAAGTATTGTCTTTTTAAGGCAAAAGTATTCTTGAAGGTCAAAAAGCAAAAGCTGTAGTTCTCTGTGTTGATCTTCTGAAATCACAAATCTATGTATCTCTTCGAGAGGAACTGCTGTCTGTCAAAGCCAAGAAGGTATGATATCCTTATTCTTTTTTATAGAGTACTTAACTCTAAAATAGATACATGCTTATATGAGTAATGATGAAACCACAGAAAAAGCATTACTCCAATAGTTACAGATATGGACAAATCTATACAATGGAATGCTTCCCTAAGTTATGTAATAATGCCTTTTTAAAATATATTATAAGATGCCAAGAAGAAAGAAAAAAATATTGGTTCTTTCTTATGTCTTAGAGCAAGGGTGTCAAACTTGATTTCATTGAGGTCCACACCAGGGTTGTGTTTGACCTTGAAGGGCTGGGTGTGTGTGTGTGTGTGTGTGTGTGTGTGTGTGGCCGGGGTGGGCATGGCCATGGTGGGCATTAGACACAGGCTCAAGATGCATTTCCCCCCTTTTTTTCTTTCCACAGTTATTTACTATAACCATTTTCCTATCTCTTCTACCAGCTATTACTGGCAAACATTTATTACTTATTCTTTATACTCTACTAAAAATTTTATTTCTAAATTTATACCCTATTGTTTAATAGTAAATTGCTTTTCTAGGCAGAAAAGTTATTTATACTATTGTATTTTTATTATTCAACTAATAATAAAAACAATAGCATAAATAACATGATAATACAAGATCTAATAGCAGAGGTAAATTTCCAGAATAGTAAATAGAACTGGCTGTCAATTATAGATTGTTGATTGTAGATTAAATGGACCTACAGTATGTAAAATCTGGCATTAAACTGTCGTATTAACATAGGATGTTGCTTGTTTTCTATCCAGATCAGGCACTTACTTGAGACCACATAATTGTAATCCGGTCCAATCCAGACCTCCTGCAGCCCGTTTTCAGACAGCAGTGCTGCTGGAAGCCATGGAGGCCAAAAACAGGCCACGGGGCGGGGGGGGGGGGGTACGCATGGCCCCCTGCAGCCTGTTTTGGCTGGCAAAGGCACTGTAGGCCATTCCTTTGATATTTCCAGGCCGGCCCTGCAGACCAGATTTAAGCCTTGAGTTTGACACCCCTGTTGTAGAGGGACTTAAAAGTGGTAGTTGATTCAAGTTACAGTATTTCACATATTATTTAACCTTTAGGCACATGTTAGAATAAATCCAATATAGGTACATACCTGTAAATATCCTAAGGTATCCCTTCATTAAAACCTCAAGCATTTGTTGCTAGTCTTGAAGAAGATACGACTTTTTAGTCATATCTGAGAATTTATTAGAACTTTTTAGCGTATAACATTTGAAATTTTTAGGCTACAGAAAAAGATCCCCAAAACATTAAAAATTATTATGGGATCTTTTTCTGTAGCCTAAAAATTTCAAATGTTATATGCTAGAAAGTTCTAATAAATTCCCAGAAATCACTAACAAGTTATGAAATTCCTGAAGCTTTTTCAAAGAAGGATAAAACGTAAGCTTGAAATAGAGCAAAGCAAATATATTACATGCATAATAGACTTTTCTTTAGTTTCTGACTGTAACTTCTGTATATTCCAGTTAATCCTGAATTCTCAGCATGAGGCTGTTGTACAGCACGTGGCTACAGAGCATGCAGTTGTTTCCTTGTTGGGAACAGGTCAGCTGACTGCAATCCCTGTGGCTTCTCACTTGAATGACACATTCCGATTTGATTCTGAAAAACTGAAGATGGGACAGTCAGTCAAAGTGACTCTGAAAAGCACACAGATTGGTGATCATGGGATGGTATTTGCTGTGCAAAGTTCAGGGAAGAAGAAGAGTGTAATCAGATCACGTCATGAATCAGAGACACTAGAGGATACATCATTTGTAACAAAACAGTTGCCAAGCTCAGGAGACATAGTCAGTGGAATTGTGAAGTCTGTCAAATCCACCCATGTCTTAGTGGCATTTAATGATAGGTTGATTGGCTCCATTCATGCGTCCCAGATCCTGGATGACGTTACCGTAGGCACTTTTCCAACATCATTACTTAAAGTTGGACAGAAGATTAATGCTCGGGTGATTGGTGGCAGAGGCGTTAAAAGTCACAAGTAAGACAACATTTTATATATTTCTTGTACTTTGGCTAACAGTTATTTTCATTGTTGCTCAATAGGCTAGCAAGCATTTCTATTGCATTTGCTGTTCTGTTTTTAACTTTTACTCATGGTTCCAGAAAATTTTCTTGTTAAATTTACTATTACTTACCTCTCCCATTTTCCTTCAGGAATATATACCTGTCCATCACCTAATTTTTCCCAGAGCCATGTAGAAATGCCAGAATCACCCAGTCAGCTACTATGAGTTTGGATTTAGACCCAAGTCTTCTCATGCTTGGCCCAGTGCTTATATACTGTGATCTCTATTCTCATCTAAGTACCACTCGTTTCAATCCAGAAGGGACAGGAAGGCAGCCTGAAATTGTCCTCTGGTGAAAGAAGTTAAATATAATGATTTCCCCCTTCCCATCTGTGTTAGAGTCATATCTTATACATAATAACGTTGCTTGGTCCCTTTTGTATGGAGAAAACTCCTTGTGGCTGTTTATAAGCTCAGAGTCAGGGTGTCTTTTTAGGAGCAAGCAGAGAGAAGGATTGAAAATCTGTCCACATGATCACAATAGGTTGCCATGAACAGTTGTAAAGCTTCGGTAGGCTTTTTAAATTTAAATGTGCTTTTCTGTATTTATGTTTTATATATTATAGAAATGTTTAAGAAACATCTTTATTGTTTCAAATGTATCAACTAAATTAAAAAGATTGAGATTTACAAAAGAAAGAAATCTGAAATGTTTGTAATGTAATATATTTATTGACATCCAGGGTCTTATAAGCCAATTTGGTATACGAGTTAAGGTACCAGGCCGTCTGACCCGGGGCGTGGCACAAAGGCAATCCAGCTAGATAATAAGTAGAGGTCCCTGTATTAGCTCCCAATGACCTGGTTTAGCTCCCAATGACCTGGTTACCTTCCGGTCTGGAAAAAAACTTTCCCACAAACCTGCACCAGCCTTTGGCTGCAGATACTCCAGTCCAAATGTTGTAAATTGAAAACTTCAAACTATAAATCCAACAAGGCAAAATAAGGTAATAAATCCAGCAGAGCAAGATATGGCTTTCCGGAAATGAAGTAACAAGGCAGTAAATCAAACCAGTTGGGAGGATGTCAGGAACTCATAACAGCAGCCCATACAAAATAAGCTCAATGTTTGTTCTGGACAAACATCCCTCCTAATTGGTTTTCCTTTAAACTCCCTTCCCAAGTGTGCTTGTGAAGGGAAACAAAGCCCTTTCCTCCCTTGTAAGCCATCCATGCTGCTCTTTTCTCTGTTCTTCCCTGCGTGCCCTAAGATGAAGAGAGGGTGGGCCTTGGTTTTCCTCTGAACTCCCTCTCCCTTGTTCTACCTCTTCCCTGCTCTGCCCAGCCTGACTTTGTTTGCCCTTCCCTAGTTTCCTCCATAGCTAACAGAGCCACTCTCCTGCTCCCTGACTGTTCATCTCTGACGGGGGGCATGACACAGGCTAGAAATTGGGAGAACATGACTTCTAGTTCTGCCTTAGGCACAAAACCAGCTGGACGATTTTGCATCAGTCACACTCTCTCAACCCTAGCTAGGAAGGAGACAATGGCAAACTACTTCCAAAATCTTGTCAAAAAATCCTGCAGGGACAGTCTTACTATATATGTGGTGTATGCTTCTGTAACCTGGAGAACAACTGTCGATGCATTTGACAGATACTGGACTTGCAAGTGTTTGGATTCTTGAGAACAAGTTTTATATAATTCAAGAAAAAAAATTCCTTCTGGGGAAAAATCAGTGTTTCAGATAGGCACAAGTATAGGAATTTCTTGCATTGTGTATATTTTTCTTTTCATTTCTTGCAATTGGTGTATTTTTCCCTTTTTTACTTCAAATGAAAACGATGAATCTAATCTAACACTTAAAGATGAAAAGCTATTGTATGGTGTATTTATTAGTGTGTCAGATGAATGCATTTGCTGTTTTATTTTTCATAATTCCAAATGGTATTCATGTGGTCATATGCTCTTAACTTACAGATATTTGCCCATCACCCACACCCACTTCACCCATACATTCCTAGAACTCAGTATCCGACCAAGGTAAGGAAATCTTTCAATACACTGCTTAAGCATTGATGAAGCCTCAGAACATGTTTAAAATATAATCCATTCTCTAAACTTTCCTTTTCAGCCATTATTCATAGGTTACAGTTGTGCTATTCTAATATGAACAAGTATTTCTAAATAATCCAGAATGTTAGATGAGAATTAAATAAATTGGTAATACAGGTAGTCCTAGACTTATAACAGTTCATTTAGTGACCATTCCAAATTACAACAGTACTGAAAAAAGTGACTTAGACCGTTTTTCACACTTTCAACCTTTGTGATATCCCCATGATCATGTAATCAAAATTCAGATACCTGATTACTGGTTCATACTTAACGATTGTTGCTGTTTACCAAGGTCATGTGATCACCTTTTGCAACCTTTTGATAAGCAAAATCAATGGGGAAGCCAGATTCACTTAACAATGATGTCACCAACTTACCAACTGCAGTGATTCACTTAACTGGCAAGAAAAATCATAACACGGGGCAAAATTCACTTAACAAATATCCCACTTAACGAAATTTTGGGCTCAATTGTGGTCGTAAGTCGAGGACTACCTGCACATGTCTTGTGATTTAAATACACATGTGGCCTTGCAGCTGCTTGTTCCTAAATATGAAATAGAAGATATTTTGCAGAAAAGGGAGAAATTGGAATGCCGAAGTAGAATGCCTGGGCATAACTATTTTACTTTCTCTCATGATCAGTGAACTGAAAGAGGAAAGCAAAGCGGCCTTGAGTGCTGAAAATGACAGCCCAGAAGAAACCCTGAAACCTGGGCAGATGGTGACATGCTATGTTCAGCAGGTGAGATCTAGAATTTCTCAACATCTGTCCACTGGAGATTTTTTCTTCTTGCCTTTTAACTTTGAGTAAAACACAATGAGAAATGTATTGTTAATTAAATAATAATAATTTGCATCTTTTCCTCCAAAATTATTAGTTTAAAGAGTTGGGAGTTTTACTTTTTACTTTGTCTTATGTGCATATGTGTGTGAGATTAAGTGCAGGCAACGCTGAAATTCTCAAAAGGATTTTAAAATCTGTGGTTGGAGGTTACGTTGATGAATTATCTGTCGTTTTCCAAGGAAATGCTGATGTGTGTGTTGTATATTTTCTCAGTACAATGTGTTAAAGAAACGGCTGGAGGTGGAGGTCACTCCCACCATCAGAGGGAGAGTTCAGCAGCTGCTGCTTTCTTCGAATCCCAAGGTAATTGCTGAGGGATAAGAGGTTCCTTAAGCGCATCTTAGGGATTCTAGGGGATAATAGTGTTAATCTGAAAAAATTTAATCAGAGCCGATAAAATCTCCACATGGATAACACAAATGGTGGGTTTGGTAGCACACAGAAGTCACCATTAGAGGAATAAAGTTCCTCCACCAGCCTTGTTGGATGAGCATTTAGTATTGTGAGTCCTATGCCAGGGAAGTATATGAAATAATTTGTATTTACTAGTCCCTTTCCCATTAGCAGGGCAAAAAGCAATCAACATGAGTTAGTTTAGCCCTATGGATGACTCTTTCTAACCTAAGTATTTGGAGATTGTTGACTATCAGTTTGACCTTTTTTGTACTTGTGTAAGACACTACCCCTCTTCACTGACTCAATTACATTTTTACGTTTCTGTTCTAGTTATGTTGTCGTCCATGAATATTGTGTGTTGCATAACAGCATTTTTACATGTCCCGTAATCTTCCTGTAAAAGGCTTGTTGCATTCTTTGAGAATTAAGGACCCAAAGTAGACACATGAAACTTTTCTTTGGTTATTCATATGGAAAACTTTGATATTTCTTATTGATCATTTGCCATAGCTTGAAGCCTATGCTTAGGCGTAACTCTCCAGGACTGTGTTTCATGAAAAGCTCTTGTAGTAGCACAAAATATTTTTCAGGAATTCACCATATGTCTAAAATTACATGCTTGTTGTATATTTGAATACTGGGCCTTTTTTGCGAGTATTGTGAGCACTTTTTGATTGTCATGTCTATATTTTTTTTCCTATAGGATATAAAACATGCCAAGAAATGCTTCAGAAAAGGACAGGCATTGATTGCAACAGTAACAGATTGTGATAATTCTGCAACCAAACTCTCTCTGTCACTAACAGGTATACTTAAATAGTGATCAATGCGTTAAAATCAGATAAATAGGTATTTCCATGCCAAATTACAATAATTGGGTATGGAGCCAGTAGTTTGATATACTCTTTTTGCACACTATGGTAGAACTTCTAGCACTCGTAATTGGAAGTGGACAAAACCTTGGTACTTAGGACTTGATCTACACTAAGGCATGCTTGAAAATTAAGACTAGCAATCCACAATCTCAAATATCTTAAAGATACAAGAAAATGTACTCTATAACAGTTATCTGTAGTGTCTGATCTGGATTTCCTCAGGCACTTATTCATTGGAGAAAGGAACAGTTGCACTGGGCTGCGTGAAACGAATGAATCCACATGTTGGTCTACATATTATCCTCCCATTTGGGAGGATTGGCAAAGCCAGTCTTTTCCACCTAAATGATTCATACACAGAACAGCCGCTTGAAGACTTCGGTGTTGGACAAATTGTCAGGTAGGAGCCTTCTGCAAAAGCTTTAAAAATCTTTAAAAATGATCGTGTCTCTTGATTATTCCTTACTTCTAGCATGGAAATTTTATATTGCATTTTGACTTGTGAAATATGTCAGTGTAATATCAATGCCCAACAGCTTAAAATTAACCAGTTCACCTTGAGATGTTGTATGCTGATTGCTTAGAGCAGTCTTCTCCAACCTAATGTCTTTCAATCTGTTATGAACATAACACAGGGGTGTCAAACTCAAGGCCCGGGGGCCAGATCCGGCCTGCTGGGTGTTTAGATCTGACCCACAGGGCCACCCTGGAAACAGTGAAGGACTGGTCCACAGTGCCTCTGCAAGCGAAAACAGAGCTCACAAGGACTGCGGGCAGCCCTCCTAAACTCTTGTTTTCACTGGCAGAGGGTTGCAGGACTCAGTCACAGGTGAAAACAGAGCTCAGGACCCATTTTCACTGGCAGAGCGCTTGGGCCACCACAGTGTTGTGTTGTGTTGTGCCCCCAACACAAGTGACGTTGAGCTGGCCATGCCTACCCTGGCCACGCCCATCCTGGCCCCCTGAAGTCAAACACAACCCTGATGCGGCCCTCAATGAAGTTGAGTTTGACACTCCTGGCATACCGAATGCAACCAGAATGCCTTTGAAAGCCTGGGAATTATGCTTCCAGAGTATATGAAGGATGCCAGGTTGTTACAAACCTACATTTTGAATTTCCCATTTTCAGATCATTGATTTTCTTAAGCTACTTTGAAAACTAGATCTTTTGTTTTGACTGCCAGTATTTCAAGATGGATCCTTACTCAGGAATATTTTAGAAAATAATTCTTTTGTTTTAAACACCCTCTGCTCCCCTAAAAAAAACCAAACACTTCAAAGTGGCTGACTAGAAAAGGGAAGGGTGAAAGCATCCATTCACAAATTATTAGAATGACAGTAAAAAATAGTAACATTGATTTCATTTGTGATTTTAAAAATATAACTTTTTAAAACTAATTTTGAAAAGTTCATTTAAAGAGGAAGCAATTTCCAAAACTTAGATACATTCTTAAGAAAATTCTACTTCACAGTCCCAACCAGCTGGATTTCTAGAGACATTAAGAAATGTAAGAGAAGTTCTGTGATAATTATTGCAATAGGCGAAACAGCTTGAATTAGAAAATGTGATACTTCAACCACTCCAAGTCTAAACCCTTCCGAGCATAGATATCATCCTTGAATTTCCTGAAAAGAAATTAATGCATGAGTTTTAATAAAGGCGTTGCATGATTTTTTTAGACCACATTTGATAACTTTGCCACTTTATTCTGAACCAAGTCTTCCAAGTACCCCTCAATGCCAATATTCAATAACAACAATGTTTCGAGATACTCCAGCATGATACATCTAAGGGAGGGTGTCAAGCTCAATTTCATTGAGGGTCACATCAGGGCTGTGGTTGACCTCGTGGGGCCAGGTGGGCGTGGCAGGCTTGATGCCATTCCCAAACTGTTGGCATGTTTCATCTTCGCACTGGATAGATGGGGCCAAAGCCACACTGGCCGACCCCTTACATTTTCCAGGATGGACCTGTGGGCTGGATCCGACCACATCGCCGGCCGGATTTGGCCCGTGGGCCTTGTGTTTGACACCCATGATCTAAGGCATGTATAAAGTAATCAACTTTTTCTTTTAGTAGACATACTCACATCTGAAGTTACATGCAAGGTTACTTTTTTCTCTGCCCTATATAGATGTTATATTCTTTCCATTGAAGACAATGCAGTAAAAGTATCCCTCCGACCATCCAGGTAAGGAAATATTACCTCATCAGAAGAAAAAAAACTGCTCTTAGTTCTAATGCAATTCCATTGTATTATAAATGTGCATTTGGAGAAGAGTATGGAGTTTGTTGTTATAATTTATTTTGCCTATGCAGGAAGAAGGCACTTTTCTCATTCTCTTGTTTATTTTAGGATAAATCCTAAAGGCCATCATAAAGTTGAAGATCCTGAAATTGCTTCCCTTGATAACATTCAGAATGGTCAACTCATCAGAGGCTATGTCAAATCCATTACAGCATCAGGCATCTCTCTGGGGTGAGTTTTGTTTGCGATCATAAAAGTAAGAAGAGTAAAAAGAAAAGTATTTCACTATCTCTTTGTGTGTTTCTGTTTGAATCTGATCAGATTTAATTAATATGCAGATATATTCCTTAAATCAGGCAGCTTTTTACCATCTCTTTTTGGAGAATAATTATTTGTGCTTGAAGAAACACTGTTGCATTCAGCAATTAGAGAAAGATAGACTTACATCTTTTGTATAGATAGCATTCCCCACACAAGTGTAGCTTCTGTATTCTTGTTATGGCCATGGGCTTGTTATATATATATTTTAGCCATTTCATGGGCACCATTTCAAGATGTGTGTTTTATCTTTTGAAGTACACTTGAAGAAATTAAGTCTTCTTTCTTTACAGGTTGTCTGATTCAGTGGTGGGTCAAATTTCCCTTCAATATGTCACCCCGTTCTTTGTGCCAGATCATTCACTCTGTATGAAGTACATACATACAGATCAGCTTCTCACTGCCAAAGTTCTCAGGTAAGTAGGATGTTTTCCCAAAATGACAGTTTCTCTGAGATGACAAAATGAATGGGAGGCCTTGCGGGCAGTAAAATGTATGATTAAGAGAGGGTGTGGCACTATGGTGAATTGTATATGTGTTTTACTTTATGTTAATCATTTTATTAAATGATCATAATACTATTATCTGAAATGGTGTGAAGCTGAACAGATTAAAAAGGTAAAGCATTTTGTACATTTAAGAGGACACTATACAGTTTATAATTATGCTGGTTCTTCTTTCTCCTATCATTTCTTGTGTTCTAATCATTCTGCAGTATAAACAGACAAGAGAACCTTGTGGAGCTCTCTATCCTTCCTGAAGACACAGGGAAGCCCAGCGTTATTCCATGTGATGAAAAGCCATGTAGTGAAATGGATACACCCTCCCAGAAATCAAGAAATCAAAGGAGGAAGCACTCTGAAAGCGAGCATGTATCTATCCTGGAAGATACTTTAGGCTTGATTAGGAAACATTTAAAAAAAATTGTTTAACACTTTTTTCTTTTCTTTCAATGATAGGAAGGAACGCCAGCGAAAAAGAGAGCTTATTGCACTGAGGATGGTGATAGTGGTGTTGAAGTTTATTATCGGGAGGAAGAGGAGAAGGAAAAGAAGCATAAGAAGAAGTCTAAGGTAAAAGGCTGCTGGAAAGGGGTTGGTCTTTTGACATAGTGGAAGCCATGTTTTCGTACAGAGTGGGATGGTTAATGCCAGTATATATTTCTTGCTTGTTTCTCAGCAGGAAAAAGAAGTTCCACGACTGAAGGTTTCAACCAGTTTTATGTGGGAGGAGGGCTTAAATGTGCTGGATGGAACCACGTTGATTGCAAAGGAGCATAGCTCAGACAGTGAGGAAGAAAATGAGGCTGAATCTGTGGTACGGTATCTCTATCTTGTTTGCTCTTGGGATTCATTTGTATGCAATGGCAGTTAGCATGTAGTATGTAGCCCTTCAGTTAACCTTTTGTTAAAGGGTCCATCTAGATCAGGGGTCTGCAACCTTAAACACTCAAAGAGCCATTTGGACTCGTTTCCCACAGGAAAGAAAACACTGGGAAACACAAAACCTGGGTGGTCATGGCCAACTTGACATCACTCACTCCCACACAGTCACATGACACACACACCCCAGCCACATCTACCCAGGTTTTGTAGCTCCCAGTATTTTCTTTTCTCTGGGAATCAGGTATCTCTCTCTTTCTCTCTATATCTTTCCCCTCCTCATTTCTCTCTCTCCCTCATCTCTCTCCCTCTCTCTTTCTCATTTCTCTCTCTCTCTCCCTCTCTCTTTCTCATTTCTCTCTCTCTCTCTCTCTCTCTCTCTCTCTCTCTCTCTCCCTCTCCCTCTCCCCCCCCCTCTCTCTCTTCTTTTTGGGGTATTTTTTACCATATGATTTAAATCAAGAGTCATTTCAGGTTCCCAGATAAATGAAGCTCTTTCATTCCCCTGCTGTAGCTCCCTGTCGGCTGAACCTACCACTGGCTGGCTCTGCCCCTCGCCCTCCCCTCCTACTAACTCCTCACCTGCCCTGACAAGGTAAGGGCGACGATGGGGGAATGGAGACTCGCTTCATATGAACCACCCCTCTACTTAACTCTTCTTCCGGCCCTTCTTGGTGCTGTGCGTACCTTGGCCACTTGAGGAGACACACAAATTGCTCTCCACCCCAACACACTGGCTGGGCCGGCTGCAGCCGATGCTCCGCATCATAATGGGATCCAGGAGGAGGAGGGGACGCCATCTCTCCCATTGTGAAGTGCACTAAATTTAACTCTGCTGTACAAGGCGCTGCGAGAGCATGAGCAGGCCATGGAGGCGGAGAGAGCAGTGGTGTCAACCGTAGCCGGGGCTGGTAAGATTTCAGGGCGGAGAGTAATTCGCACATGTCCCCGAGAGGCTGAGATTCGCGCAGCATGAACAAGGGCTGGAAGAAGAGGGCTGCTTCGCTCTCACTCTGGAATACAGAGCAAGTCTCCATTCGCTGCTGTTGCCCTTATCTTCTCAGGCCAGACAAAAGGGGGAGGGGAGGGCGAGAGGTGGAGCTTCAGCAGAGGGCCCAAAGAACCGCATGCAGGTTGCCAACATCCAGTCTAGTTGAGTGTGTGTGTGAGAGGGTGTGACAAGGACACACACACACACAGAGAGAGAGATTCTTTTCTTTATAAAGTGAAGTGATCATGGAGTACCAACCACAAGAAAAAATCCCTGTGCACTACCTGAATTTCTGTACCTTCAGGTACAGTTTTTTCATACATAAAAGTTTGCTTTTGAGAAGAGTGTCTTGGGTAAAGCATTTTGATACACATATATGTAAAATAACATTTTTATGAGATACGTAACTCTGAAAAGAGAATACTTTCGTAGGTATAGCTCATTTTTATATGTCTGTGTGGTATTTTTTTACTTTCCTCCATTTAAAAATTCTTGCATATGTTTTTACAATACTTAAAAACATAAACAATAAATATAAAGTGGGGAGGAAGAAAGACTCCTAAGTTTGGAAATGATAAAAATTTTTGGGTTATGTTTCTGTTCTCCATGCCTCCTTGTCTGTCATTGATGTGTCCATGGCTAAATGGGGTGATACCTGTGTGGAGAATATTGTATCATATTAACTTTTAATATAAAGGTAGAAAGTGAAATAATGCAAATGATAAAAAAGGACTCTTGTGGCTCTACTGGCATTAAGAATAGCTTAGAAAGGGACAGAGTGTCATCCCTCTGTAACAAAAATAGTAAACTTCTGATTTACTAATCTAATTGAGCCTGCTAAGTACTCTAATAAGTTGGGTTGACAAAATCAGAAATGAGGTGGTGATAAGCCGCCTGGGAAAGTGAAGGGAAATCATCAAAACCATAAAAAAGCAAAAGTTAGAATATTTTCGACACCTGGGAAAATACAGCATACTTCACTTAATCCTCCAAGGAAAGATTGAAGGCGAACAAGGTCCAGGCAGAAGAACATAATGGCTACAAAATCTAAGGGACTGGTTTGGACAAAACTCAACTTCACTTTTTTGTGCGGCTGTTGATAAAAATAGGATCGCCAACGCGATCGCCAACGTCCAATGACAGATATGGCACAAGAAGAAGTACCCCAAAGGTCCTAGAATAGTATCTGGGATGCACCCCACTTTGTCTTATAGCATGTTATCTTGCAGCACTACAGGTTTTCCAGTGGTCAAAGCCTTTCTCTTTCTCCCTTTTCTTTCTTTAAGGCCAAGAAACAAACAAAAAAGAAACAGGAACTGGAGAAGCAAAAGGCAGAGAAGGAACTCTCCAAGCTGGAAGCTGCCCTGATGGATCCCAAGCGACAGCCGCAGACAGCAGATGACTTTGACCGCTTGGTCCTTGGCAGCCCTGACAGCTCCATCCTTTGGTTGCAATTCATGGCTTTTCATCTCCAAGCTACAGAGATCGAAAAAGCTAGAGCTGTTGCAGAAAGGGCACTAAAAACAATCTCCTTTAGGTGACTTTTTTTTTCCTGTTGATCTTCGGTTTCCTTGGTAACAGTTCACATCCATACTATATTTTGCTTGGTTATATCTTAAAATAAGATACTTGCAGAATAAAGAGAACATACAATGTTTCTTTCTTACCTTTCTCCAAATACACAAGTGTTCATTATAAACTAGCCACAAACAAATAACATGGCTACTAACATGAAAAGCAAAATCAAGAGCTTTGATCTTTTGTATTGAATGTTGCCTTCTTTCTTCTTCAGAGAGGAACAAGAAAAGCTGAACGTGTGGGTCGCTTTGCTGAACCTGGAGAACATGTATGGCACAGAGGAAAGACTGATGAAAGTTTTTGAAAGAGCCGTTCAGTACAATGAACCTCTGAAGGTCTTTCAGCAGTTAGCAGACATCTACAGCGCGTCTGAGAAATATAAGGTGATGCCAATTATAGCAGCATGACAAAAGAGAATGATCACTTTTATTCATCTCTGTGGTTATGACAGGAAGAATATTTGTTTGATTTCAAGAAAGAATGCACCCATTCTGCTCCAGCTTGTCCTAGACTCCCCTTTACATTTTGGACTTGTTGATATTGCCTCTGTTTGGAGGAGCAAATGGCTTATCTCTCGGTGGCTCTTTTCAATGTCAGATTATTGCTCTTGTCTGGATCATTGAATGCAAAATGTACTCTTAAGACCTATGAAATCTATATTCTAAAATTGCAGAATTGACATTTGTTGATGAAGAATCAGGACATGTAGTTGTATATTAAGCTTGTGTTCAGTGAAGCACCTTGTTGAATCAGGTACACAGGCTTAATATATATATTTTTTCTAAATATGAGAGAAGATTTACCCTTCAACTCTTTAGTACTGAATTTAGAATTTCTGGTCAAATTGTAGAATAGCAGTTTGCATTCTGAACATAAGTTGAATCATTAAAGGGGAAATTATTATAATGTAGAACTTTTAAGGCTGAAATAAAACAAGACAGCTGTTTTCAAGCCATGTCTGTGTCAAGGTTCCAAGTAATACATCGCATTCAATAAGAACTCTGAGACAGGCAATTTACTCAGAGAACATTTTATTGAGACATATCAAATTAGCACATTCTTGGTGGAAAACCAAGTTGGAGCTGCTCCTTTGCCCGGGCCCCTAGTTGGCATTTGACTTCAGCTGTGGCCGCTCGCTCGGGCATTCGAGGGGAATGTCAGGCTGTCCTCTATTCCCCCACAGGTCCCGTCGCTTCTCCAGTTTCTCCATTCATCTTCCCTGAGTCTTTTCCGGTGCCCAGATAAACTGGGTAAGCGGCCAGAGCTCAGAACCCCGGACAGCAACTCCGGTTTGGAGCCTTAAGAGTTTAGAGAGCCGGTGTTCCACCCAATTAAAAGTAAAACTTTGTCACTCCTCCCCCCCCCCGAATCTCTAGTCACATGGTCCAATCAGCATGTAGTCCAGTTGCTAGACGACCTCAGTCTCCATATTTCGAATGCCTGCACCAATATCCTTGATTCCCAGGGGAAATAATTTTATTTAAGCTACAACACCCCAGCTATCTTTACACACTGGCCCCTTTGCTTCAGGCTGTGTCAGCCTTGAAGCAGTGAGAAGAGAAACCTCCCTAAAGAAAAGCTACAAAGAGAATATGACCACAGTTAGGTCAACTTCAGGGTTGACAGTCTATTTAACTTCATCCCCACATAAATCTCTAAATCTCCTAGCACAAAAGTAGCTACTACCCATTTCTATAATTATTGGAAGATAGGATAGGAAAACCAGGGGTATTGGTAGTGTATTTGTGAGAGCAAGAGCTAGATTATCCTTTGTAATTTAGGAGGAGTGTAAATAAAAATGTTTTGCATATTTAGGATGATTCTTTATCCTTTCTCTTGATCTATTCAGGAAGCTGATGACCTATACAATACAATGCTGAAACGCTTCCGTCAAGAAAAGTGTGTGTGGATAAAGTATACCACTTTTCTTCTGAAACGTGGTTCAGTGGAGGCAGCTCACAGACTTATGCCACGGGCACTGAAATGCTTGCCAGACAAAGAGCGTAAGAATTCCTTGGTTTCCTTTTTTCTTGAATAGGGATGTCTATATTTTCCTTATTGGATTTTCATTTAGATTGGGGTAGATTAATGTCTGTGTTACCTGTATTGTAACCATTCTTATCTTTGTCTCTTTCAGTCATTTTCTTCCATTCTCATTTCTTCACCTTCACTTCTAATATATTCTTTTTTCTTTCACGCCAATAGACAGAAACAAATTCAGCAACACAAGGAAGAGTGCATATTTTACAAAATATTAGACCTTTCCACCTTGTTTGCTAATCTTCTCTGAAAATTCTTTTAGCGAGGATGTAGCTAACAATATATTTCTAAATAATAGTTACACCTTCAAACTTTAGACAGAAGTCATAATAAATGCTGGAGATAATCCTTTAAATAATCATTGCTTCTTCTGTTGCAGATGTGGATGTGATTTCAAAGCTGGCACAGTTAGAGTTTCAGTTTGGTGATGCAGAACACGGCAAGGCCATGTTTGAAAACATGCTGAGCACATATCCTAAACGTACAGACATCTGGTCAGTGTACATAGATGTAATGATAAAACATGGCAGCCAAAAAGAAGTCCGGTGAGTACTAGCATGTGTAAGAAAGTTAGGATTCTTAATTTCCAGCAAAGATGCAAAAATGCAAGCTTGGGAATATGTATTATCTTAAAACTAAAGCAAACAGAGTGACTTGATTTTGGCAAGGAAATGGTGTGACACTTAATGATGAGAAACCTAAAAAAATTGCTTTAGAAATATATTGTTTATATCTCTTATGAATAGGAGAAAGCAAGCCAACAATTTCATTCATTTTAAATATCAGATTGAAACTGTTTTCTGAACATTATATTGTGTTTTTCACAGGGATATTTTTGAAAGAGTGATTCACCTAAATTTAACAGCAAAGAAGATGAAGTTTTTCTTTAAACGCTATCTGGAGTATGAGAAAAAGTATGGCATGGTGGAAACCATCCAGGCTGTGAAGGCAGCTGCATTGGAGTATGTGAAATCCAAGAACAGCCTTGCGGAGAGCTAACCTTTGCAGCAGACAGACTTCGAGGTCTTGCTTTTAAGCCCAGGATGTTGAGAAGGAGACATGCCTCCTGCTTTTCTGCATTTCCCAAAAAGCTCAATAACAGATTGGAATAGCCAGGATCAGAGACTTAATAGTGTCAGTGATGTAAATGTTTTACACCTTTTATATCTGTCTCCCCACCCACCCCCAGTTCAAATAAAATAATTATATTTATAATCATATTTGTATTTGATTCTTTTTAAAATGTACAATTAGTAATTGGGAGAAAGCAACAAGCTGCTTGGTAACAGTAGTAAGTTCTTCCCTCCCTAAAATATTTTGTATTTTATCCAAGCATAGGCTTAGAAGATAATAACACTACTGCTTTCTAAGTATTGTATGAAATATATTCAAGGCTTAAAAGCGAAATTAAAAGGCTGCTGTCTGCAGGAGCAAGGATCTGCAATTCCATTTGATTAAACTCATCATCATAGCTTGGTTACAGTAGTAAGTAAATAGTTGTTGTGGCCTGTTGGCCGCAGGCCCCTCCAGCAACCAAATCAGAAGAGGAGAAGGCATGGGAGTCAGGGTCAGCATCAAGGCAACATGAAAGCTCCAAGGGAGAAGAGGGAATGGAGCTGCCAAAGACAGAGGTGAAGCCTGGGCCATCCATCAGCCCTCAGTCAACATCCCCCAGGTCCGGAGGTGGCTGATAACGAAGAGGTGGAACAGCTGGATTCAGTGCCTGACATGCGGATGCACAGAAGGCAAAGGAGAGGAGAGCAGTGGAAATCCGTGGGCCAATCCTTGGGAAAGAAGAACCACTGTTGCTAGCCCCACCCTATCCCTCTGAGGATAAAAGGCAGGGGGCGCAAATGAATAGATGTGCCAGAAAACTATTCATCTCCCTGCTGGACAGACTTGTTAACCAGCGGTGAGAAAGAAACTTTTTGCCATGGCTGCTGGCACTCCTAATAAAGGAATGACTGAGTTAAGTTCAGAGGGTTTGTTGTGTTTGGGGAGCTGGGTCAAAACAATAGTTCTCTCCCAAAAATATTTTGTATTTTATCCAAGTACAGGCTTAGAAGATAATAACAGCGCTGCTTTCTAAGCATCGTATAAAATATATTCAAAGCTTAAAGACTAGACTAAAAGGCTGTTGTCTGCAAGAGTAATTCCATTTAATTAGCCTCACATCATAGCTTAAGTATAAAATACTCAGTTTTTATTTTATACGCCCTATTTTGTTCTACATCTGCAATTCACAGAATTCTGAGCGTCTTACAAAAATGCTAAAAATATCAATGTTAAATATACAGTTTTTAAACAATTAGCAGTTTCCATATATTTTTCCATCTCTTAATTTACAACCCTGTATTCCTGATTCATTCTCCTGCAGAAGACTAGACATTGCCTAAAAATTGGCAGTGCCATGGCCTTTGCATAGTAGGAGTGCAAATGTCATGCACTGTCAGGAAAATTTGTTCTTTTGCACTTAATTCCAGTAAGTGACAGTCATGCACCTTGGAGGAAAATGGCAGGGCATGTATATTTTTGCATATGATATTTGAATAGATTCTTATTCATTTATTTTATAACCTGCTTTTTCTTCAGGAATTGAAGGCTTCGTACATAGTATGGCGTTCTTCCATTTTTGCCTGCATCAGCAATTGTATAAAGTTGGTTGGGTTTACAGTTCCTAGCTCAAAATGATGCATTGGGTTTGTATTCCTGAGGTGGGGTTTTCCCCAGTTCTAACCCAATATTTGACCATTGTCTTACCATCCACTTCTGTGGTTTTTCATATTTTAGTCACTGATAATCCCACATACATCCCACAATATCTTAAAAGGCCAAAGTGAATGTTAATAACTATTATGATTTCTGGCATTTAGCAGTGTTAAGATTGAGACAACAAATCAACCTTTCAGTGTTTAAAATTTTACCTTCATGAACAAATTGATCAAATGTATACAGAAAAGAAAGATCTTAAACACTAAGAGAAATTAGAGCAGATTTTACAAATAAAATATTTTGCCAACTTAGTGTGGCTTTTGTCTAGCAGCCACACTTACAAATGAGACGCAAAGGAAAAAGGAGATTTTTTTTCTCTTTCACCTGAACAGGACATAATGTTTATTTGTAGGCAAGTGTTTCAGACCGATTTGAAAGATACTGTTAGTCCTTGACTTACGACTATAATCGAGTCCAGAATTATGGCAGTAAGGTGATTGTGCCCAATTTTACAACCTTTTTGTGGCAGTTGTTAAGCAAATGCAGCTGTTAAGCAAACATGTCAGTCATTAAGCAAACCCATTCTAGCCCATGAGCATTTATTTTGCTGGAAACCAGAAATAAATACCAATTTCTGGTAAAAATAATAATAATGGTAGAACACAGTCGCATGGCTGCAAGACACTACAAACAGTTGTAAATGTGGGCTGGTTGCTGGACATCCAGAATGAGGTCTATGACCGCAGGGAGAGCCCAGCCATCAAAATTTCAAACCCAAATAATAAGTAACTCTGAGGAGGTCTGTAGTAACTTTGAATAGTTGCTAAGCAATCAGTCATAAATCAAGGGCCAAATGTACGTGTTTGTCAATTAGCGTATTTTCTGAATTTATACATTGATGAATAACTTCCTGTTCAATTGGACAGATAAATCATCTCTCCCCACCCCAATATTATTTAGTACCAGACTGTTAAACTGTAATCTTATATAAGATTATGTCTTACTGAGCTTCATAGGCCTTATTTCCGATAAGACAGCACCAATTGATTTGTATTACATGTGACATAATTCATTTGAAAGCTATCAGCTATATATTTTCTGAGAGTTTAATCAAAGTATAAAATCAATTCTTGGATGCTTTCCAGCATAGCTGGATTAAGTGCTCAAAATTATTTTCGTGAAGCTTGTAGGACAGCTATTGAGTAGATGCAGGTAGTCCTCGACTTATGGCCACAATCGAGCTCAACGTTTCTATTGCTATGTGAGGCAGTTGTTAAGTGAGTTTTGCACCATTTTACAATTTTTCTTGCCACAGTTGTTAAGTGAGCAACATGGTTGTTAGGTGAATCTGGCTTCCTCATTGATTTTGCTTCTCAGAATGTTGCAAAAAAGTGATGATCACATGACCCTGGGACAGTGCAACCATCATAAATACATGCCAGTTGCCAAGCATCTGAATTTTGATCAGGTGACCATGGGGATGCTGCAACAGTCATAAGTGTGAAAAATGGTCATAAGTCACTTTTTTCAGTGCCATTGTAAATTTGAATGGTCACTAAACAAATGGTTGTAAGTTGAGGACTACCTGCATTAGGTAGCTAGGAAGGCTGTTTCCTGGCTATCGGGATTAGAGCAGTTTCCTGTTACATTTTTGGCCCACTTATGGAGGCGGCTGTAGAGAGGGTAGCCATTATTCTCCCGATAGATATAAACTCCAGTAATGGCCTCCCATTGTGACCTGGGCTGAACATTTTTCACATTATATGCTTGGACCAGTTCCTGGTCCTCTTTATCTAAATGTACAAAGCCAAAGAAATTTTTGACGTTGTTGGCAGCCACAATCTTGGAATGTACCTCAGCAGTCCGTTGGAACAGCCTAGCTTCACTAGAGCGGTATTGGTTCCAGTAGGCCTCTTGGCGGTAGCTAAGTGGTGAGCAGCAATGTTTTAGGCATTTGGTGATGAACACAAGAACTGCAACTGCCCCAATAAGCATCCATCCAAAGAGCTGAAGGAGAAAGAAGATAGAACACGGCTTGGATTAGTTTGATTTTTAACAGGTTCAATTTTTAAAAAGCCTATCTTTATTTTATTTCTTTGAAGTCAAAATTGGACTTTAAAGTATAATTGAAACTCTATTCAAATTCAGTTACATTTGTAAGGGGATAATGGTGAAAGCAATAAGTATAGTAGAATTTCATTTTTTTCCACATTGACACTGGTTAATAACTGCAAGGTTTGCGTTTAACTGGTAGTTGAGGATTTTTATGGATTAAATATCTGAAAATAATCAGTTTTGTTGGAGTGGACTTCCATGCAACCAATGGATTCCACTGTTTCCTGAGCACTCTTGTACTTGCTCTGAAGGTTACTAAGTTTTAGGAGATATTCTTACAAACTGCATTAAAAACATTTGATAAAATAAAAATGTTCTTGCAATGAAGAATAAGATCTACCAAACTATCCTGTTTAAGCAGGCTTTTGCAAGGGTACTGCTATGGAAGATTTTTACCGTTATTCTTTGGTTTTTACTGTACAATGGGCCAACATTCATTTTGCATTTTTTTTAATTCAAGTTTTTATTTTATAGCATATAAAAACTCCAATTTCAATTGAATATTGTCTTGTCTGGGTACAAATAGTTTTAGAAAATAATTAATAAAAATGTTTACAACTATATTCATTACATTGATATTAATGATAGTGTTAGTCATAATAACAACAATATTATTACTTCTTGAATTTTGATGACTTGTTTGTAGCATGCCATGTTCTTAATCTGAATTAGTGAGTATTGCAGTTCATGTTTGGATTTTGCTTTATGATATTTTTATAATACAGTCATATCTCGGCTCGCAACTGCTTTAAAACTTGTCAAATTTGGTATTTGACGCATTTTGAGGCAGAAATCTTATCCCACTGTTCATCTTTCACCCTATAGTCAACATGCAAAGAAGAATTGACTGATGCTGGCTGCCTCATGACTTGCTATTTCTTCTGGCCGAAATAGTGGGTTATGGGTTAAGTCACATGGTTTTCTCCATACTTGTTGGTTTTAGTATTCGGCATGTCTTCCAGAATGAATTACTGATAATGACCGAGGTACCACTGTATATGTATAATATACATACATTATATATATAATATACATACATATATAATATATATAATTTTATATATGCTTGTGTGTGTGTGTGTTTGTGTGTGAATAAATTAATATTTTATATGAATAAATAAATTACCTGTGACTCATATCTTAATCGTCTTATAACTTCATCTTTAAAATGTGTCATGTTGGCTGGCTGATCTTTACAAGGAAACCTGGCCAGAATATCTGGTCCATAGCCTGGTGGAAAATGATCCAGGGAAGTGGGATCAATGAATTCACTTAAGGCACAGACATAGGCTTCTCCACGAAGCAGTGAGATCACTGACCATGTGACAGGAGCCACTGCAGCTCTTCCCATGACAGATCCAAAGATCAAGAAATTAGCTGCTGCAGAAAAGTTCTTGGTTCCTCTCTTGTGACACTCAGCCACTAAGTTCCAAGTGTGGTTGTTCCAGATTACACCAATCACGAACAAGGCCAGTGCAGGTACTCCTATGGCAGCCAGACCGTAGATGTAATTCCGAGTTGGGGAACATGGACAGTGGAATGCAACCACCGAGAACAGTTCCTGGCTTCCAACTGTACCCAGAGCCACCAAGCCATTGAAAATCATCACATCTTTACTTTTAAAGAAGAGTGAAAGAAAGCGGAAATTTTCAGTAATAAGAGCAGCCATTTTATTTGGGTTCAATCGGAGCTTTTAGTATTTTGATGCAGAAGAGATGTCTATAGACATTCTTGGTCTTCTCACCTCTTCATCTACTGTAAAAACAGAACCATCACTAACAATTGTGCATTTAAAAGTGTACGCTTGTCAAAGATCACTAGGCATCCACATATATTTCAACTATATATATTTTAAAGTAAACAGCCTATGAACCTTGTATTATAAAATAATGCATCCAGTTTACAATTCCTGCAAGTAATATCTTTCAGCACAGTTCTTCTCACGTATTATTTATCATAAAAACAGCTAAAATTTTCGGAAAGAAATTTGTAAATATTAATTATAAAAGAATTTATGCAACTTCAATATACAATATTCACTCTATTTCAAATGGTTACATGTTTTATTACATAGAGCCCCACTAAAAGTATTTATTCCCCATTCACATACTGAGAATGTATTAACAACAACAACAACAACAATAAACCATCCTGCAGCAATATTTGTAACACCACCAAACATCCAGATTTGCCTAACCCAGGTCCTTGGTAAAGATTTGATAGGTAGACAAAAATGCCAAACCCAGTCTGAACATCTGGCTGACTATGCGATTAATAATAATAAAATAAAATAAAATAAATATAATAATAATAATAATAATAATAATAATAATAATAATAATAATAATAATAATAATAAGCTACTTTTGTCAGGTTTCCAAGTGATGAAACCCTCCCCCCATTATCAGCACAGAGAAAGAAAGAAAAGGAATAAATGATTAGAATATCAGGCTAAATAAAAGGGCTACACATGTCAATTTCAGGCTTGACAGCTTTCATCTATTCTTCCATTCCCTCCCATTTTCTCTCAGCTGGCTGGTTGTCCACCTTCATTTTCCATCTTATAAAAGAACAATCAGGTGTGCCTTACCTTTTCCATGAATTTGCTGCTATTTATATAGTGATCCTGGAATTGTCTGAAGTTTTCGATGAAGAAATATCATTTTTGTGGGTTGAAGAAACAGTGCTTTTAATCTTGGATTCTGACTATTCTGTTCTGGACTCTCATTTTTTCATGACCTTACAACTATGATATCAGCATTAAGTCATTAACATGAATTTGCTGTATTTATGTGAATAATCTGGGCTGAGTTTATAACATTTGATGAATTACAGGAAGTAAATAGTTACTGTCTGACTAACTTGAATCAAGGGGAGTAACAAGGACAACTTGAATTTATCACCTTTGGTGACATGGCTCAGTAGCTGATGTCTACAGTCACTTTGTAATGTGTATAAGGTATCACTGAATGTCCTATACTGACAGCATGACTAATGAGGTATTTTTATGACACAAAAAAAGTCAAGGGAAGGAATCATAGCTAGTGACTTCTATGTATAACACAAAATTTATTCCTTGCATTTCAGATCTTAAAATTGCAAACTGGTGAAAAATTAACTGCCTGGAATGGGCTGTTTGATTATATCTTAGCTCAGGAAAAATTTCCTTCCTTCCTTCCTTCCTTCCTTCCTTCCTTCCTTCCTTGCTTGCTTCCTTCCTTGTGATGGAACTTTTGGGGGGAAGAGTTGAGTTATTATTGAGTTATTCTCCAAAGCACCTGAGGGTAGGACAAGAAGCAATGGGTGGAAACTAATCAAAGAGAGAAGCAACCTAGAACTAAGAAGATATTTCCTGACATTTACAACAGTTAATAAGTGGAACAACTTGCCTCCAGAAGTTGTAAATGCTTCAACACTGGAAGTTTTAAAGAAGAGATTGGATAACCATTTGTCTGAAATGCTATAGGGTTTCCTGCCTAAGCATGGACTAAACCTCCAAGGTCCCTTCTAACTTTGTTATTCCATTCTATTAATTTTTGAACTAAGTGAAATTGATAATATTTTCATTACTTTCCCCCTATTCTAAGTGAGAAAAATGGTAGCATCACCGTGCTGTTTCTTTTTTTAGTCGGGTTAGGGATGTACAGGATTGGAAGGTGTCAAGTACAAGGATGAGTCAAGGGAAGGGAGTTCATGCCAAAAAATATTATCAATAGAAATCACAAGCCCTCAAAAATGGACCCAATAGGAAAGAAAGAAAGAAAGAAAGAAAGAAAGAAAGAAAGAAAGAAAGAAAGAAAGAAAGAAAGAAAGAAAGAAAGAAAGAAAGAAAGAAAGAAAGAAAGAAAGGTGTTTTCTTTCACTCAGCAGAAGGAAAGTGTAAGAAGCAGGGTAGCCATCAACGGAAGCCACAGTAAGTGTAGTATGGGCAGAAAACCAGGCCATCCCCAATGCTAATTTGAAGAAAAAATCCAGAATTCCAGAAGGGGGTTTCCTGAGCTGACTTCATTTAAATTGAGCAGCTTAAGACTGCCTGAAGAAAAGCCCTGGGTTATTAAAGGTGTGTGTGTAAGTCCTCCAAACTGGTAGGGCAGCTAGAGGTATGATGAATTTAGATTGGTCGAAGGGCCCAATACATTCTTTGTCACCAGTGATCAGTAACTGTTCCATCAGGTTGGATGTCTTTCCATATACATCTTTCTCTTCCCAACATCTGTCCTTTTTCCTAGAAAATAAGGTCAAGCAGGTACATGTATGAAAAAGGCAGACTCCCTCAGAGGAAGGAATGGAGATTTTTTGGGGGAGCTCTGAAAAATGTTGGGGAACAGTGACTCAGATGTTTGTTGGAGAGATAGCTTTAGTTGTTTCTTTAAAAAGATTTTTAAAATTAAGTATCATTATAAAATAAAATAAGAAAAAAACAAAAGTAAGAAAACTAAGACAAAGGAAGGGAAAGTGGAAAGAAAGGGAAAAAAGTGTTGACTTCCAATTTTCTTCAGTGTAGTAAACTATAAAAAGAGAAGTAGTTTAAGTTGTATGATCAGCCTGTCCTTTTGAAAATGATATGCTGCAAAATGACAAGTAGTTTCCAAAGGAAATCATCCTAGAGAACAGGAATGCCTGTATAAATATTGAAAAATACAAGCTATTCTACCATTAATATATTCTTCAGTATGAGAATTATTTTAGCTCTGGCTGTGATTGCTGCATCTTGAATGTAATCCTCCAATTCAAACTGGATTTTAAATACTTTACCGATACACTTAATAGAACTGCTTCAATTGTACGGTTTAACTTTTATCTTTTATGCCAGATTTGTAAAAATGTTCCATGTATTCCTCTTTTCTGCTCCCTATTTTTTAGCAATAAAAAGATTCTCCTGGTTTGTTTTACTGTTATTTTGTACAAAAGCACTGCAAGATACTGAATTGCAAGTACCTTATGTTCATTCAGCTTATATATCTTCAGCAAAATATTCCTAATGCTTTATTTGCTTGATCTTAATGTAAGACAGGATATAAGACTGGCTGGAGTTTCCACTCCTTTCTTCTCTATTGGCAAGCTTTCTGTTTTTTCAAGAAAGCCATTTTTTTTGGCTTTTTTTTAGCATGTTATTTTTAACTGTTCAAGAGCAAGTTCCTGCCTTTTTTAGCTGGAGTCTTTTACATTGTTCTCTTTTGAAACAACTATAATATAGTACATTTGAAGGAATTTAGCCCATCAAATAGCATCTCAGCTTTCTTTCAACTCATCCTCTCTTCTGGAAGCAGCAAGGAAATTAATTTTAAAACACCATTTTCCTATTTTGGAATGTGTTGTATTGGAAAGAATTATATTCACTGTCTCCAAGAGCCTAACTAAAATTGTGACTTGTATCTGCTCAGGAATGCCTGCTTAGCATTAGCTGAAATTGCCAGAAGAAAAGTTTGCTACGTACATGTTTCTTTGGACCCTGGGAAGCCTTCCACACACCACTGCGTATCCATGATCAGCAAGCTTTGTTTAAGCCATCCTGGAGTAATGCTTACATTCAAAACATACACTATTTACTAGGCTTGCTTCTCCATTTAAATATTTAAGTGAATCATGTTATGTAAACGATTAAACATATGTAAATATGTATATTACAGACACTTCAAAGTGCACTCTTGCCAAAGAGAAGGAACAATTAAATAACATATAAATTGTAAACCAAAGATAAAACAAGAAAACTTATTACCTATCTGCAGAAGGAAAAGCTCTTGCTGTTTTATTTTCATTACAAATGTAATGGAGCAGAATCAAACTAGCTTCAAAATAAACTTTCAATCTATCAGATGTGAATGTTGGCAGGATTAAGCTAGGACAGATTATTTAGTATGAATGAAAAGGATATGTACAGTGTATTGAGGCATTATGGTGAAGCAATATACAGAAGCTTCCATTAGCAAAGAATTATCTTCTTTAGCTATGCAACTTATGGTGATAAAGCCTTTGGTTTCCCAACTCATTTTATTATTAGCACCTGGAGCATCTTTTCCACATGCATTAGGACTCCAATGTATTAACTCTGCAAGAGTACATGCTGACTAGGAATTCTGGAGATTGAAGTCCTAGACCTAGGAGGTCTGGAGGGGTTTGGGAAGGACAGTCTGGAGGATTCTTGTTCATAGTTGTACAATCAGCCTGAACTGTCTACATTTTCTTTTTCTGAGCAGCAACCCTGATGGAGCAGATAATATTAAATAATCAGGCTTCTTTCAAATGTGGGTACCTCATAATATTGCTCCATTGAATTTATTATCCTTGGTTGAAATTGTTCTCCTACCAGTGTTGCTAGATAATATCTTCAGTTATTATCTAACCATTAAGGGCTGTAATCTATTTACCAGTTTATGTACCTGCAATCTTGTACTTGAAATTCAGTATAAACAGTCATAATAATTTATAGAGACAAACTCCTTTCTACACATTAATATATATGCTTGAGTCACGTTCTCTTGAGGCTCAAGGGCTGAACCCAGATCAGTTCTCTTTTAGGCAATACTTTCACTTTTGTTGCCTTAAATTTCTAATAAATGTGGGGGGGAGGGAAGGGAGTGAAAAGAGTAGATCCATTATCCGTATCTCTACCCACATCCACATTTGTTCCTTGTTCATTGCAGTGGAATCACTACAATAATTAGTAACGTCAGTTAGGACACAAATGCCAAGAAAAGCACATGCTAGGCATCTTACATATCATCCTAGTGCAATAGAGCCCCACCCTTAGACTAATGCCTAAAAGTTAGAAACTAGCTAAAATTAAAACCAAAACAAAACCAAACAAAAATTCTACCCTGTCCATGATTCTAAGTTGCAGATTTGAAAATATTTCATTTTCATCATTTTAAAGCTGAACAACATCACCACTGTAATATACTAAGTAAATGGATTTAATACTTTATTACTGCTAAAAAAAATAAAAGCTTTGTTAACTCTTGGTGGTTTGAAAAAAAGAGAATCTGATCTATTTCTGGCATCCGATAGCTCCCCAAACTAATTTCTGCCTAAAATAAAGCTAACACCATATTAGGGTGAAATACGTTCTCTTCAAAAATACGTTCTCTGGTTTGTATTATAAACTGGTACACTTATTTCTCTGTTGCTTCTTATGTTTTTACTGTAATTGTAAAAGGTCTTGCTTTTTCTAAAACTGAAATGAAACCTGATGAAAAATAATCTTTTATCACTTACTTCAGGGCCTGGCTAAAGCAATGTCCGGGGCTTCTCTAGTGACCATGTAGATTCTGAATTTATTCCAGGTTTATCCGGCTGTCTGCCATTTGAGCTGGGCATTGGGATCAGAGGCAAAAATTACTGTTGTCTGAAGACGGGTTAAAAAGAGCGAGTGTGTTGATTTCTAGCAGTTTCCTTTTGGTCGGAAAAGGCCTTTTTTTCATTTGAGAGGGGAGGAGAAAGATTTCAGTCAGGGTGGAGATTATACATGCAGAGAAGGAGTGGAAAAAAGAGGCTTGCTTCGTTCTGTTGCTTTTTGAGGAGAAAAGTAGGAAAATTATTGGAAAAAATGAAACATTCCACCACTAAACTAAGATGATTCATAAGCAGAAGAAGGAATTTCATCCTTCAGCTGCCACAGGCTACTCAGTTAACAAATTGGAATATCCTCTGGTTTTCTAAATAATGTTTGATCAAGAATGGATTTTGAAGTGCCTCCCTCCTCTCTCTCTCTCTCTTTGTGTGTGTGTAGACAACATTGTTTAGCTACTCCCTTAGGAACCAATTATGTTCTCAATCAGTTAGTTGTGACATTTGGTCACTGGGAATCTACTACATCATGCCACTTTTTGAGGCACAACTCTCTCTGGCAAGCTAATTAAAACAAAATGCAGCCATCAGACTGAAGAAGTTGTGAACATTTGTTCTACAAAACCTATAGCAGATTGTTATAGGAGAAACTGCATACAAATAAAGAGACTGTTAGACGCTGTTCCTGTTGATAGCTGATTGTATTAGACACACCTCTGACAATGCCAATTCCCCTCTGGTCTTCACAGTTTGTCTTTATTTCATCCCTACTCAATAAGTGAGTTAGTCATAGATCATCATTATATTACAACACAGAATATTTTCCCCTGAAGCCAATATTATTAAGATGTGCAAAATCTGCAAAGCTTTATTTTGCAGGTGAGGTTGTGGGGGATATGCCCTGATGGGACCATAGATACATTTCGAGAGTCTTGGAAGATACCATCTCCTCTTTGCTCACTAAGCATTGTCCATCACACACACACACACACACACACACACACACACACACACACACACATATATCCTTCCCATCTCCAATTTTATCAAGAAATGCTATTAAACTCGAAGGGGATTCTTTTTTGGTGTGGACAATTTTCTTCCAACCAGTTGAAATGCCAATGTGATGTCAAAACTCATTTTTGGCTAATTTAGATAAGAACCTTGCATAAAAGATTAGCAGATGGTTAATTACTTCATTTATCAATATTGTTATTGTTAAGCAAAGAAAGAGGCACTTCTGGAGTTGACCATTTTGGGTATAATGCAGTTAAATGTCAGGTGGTTGTATGCAAGATGCTATTTGCTACTTTAACTCAAGCAGCAAAATGTTCTGAACCGACTCTGTTTTAACCATTTCCCCACATGTAATCATGAATATCAATTTTCCATTTGTAATAATAAAAGCAGATAGAGACTTGTCCAATAATTGCATTTAACTTCTATTTATCATCACCACAGCTTTGCCATTACAGGGTTTTTAAAATTTATACAGGAAGAGATTCCTGGTTTCAGCATGATTGCAGACAGCTGAAGTAACATATAACCGTTTAAAAATAAAGTCCCAGAGGTTTGTATTATGCTAGCTGTCACCACAAAAAGAAAAAGAGAGAGCAAGAGATAACAACCCTTAGACAGTGGCTGCCATGGTTATGTGGCTATAACATCGCAAATAGCCAACATCTGCTATGATATTTGTGTCAGCAATTAATAAAGAGTCAGGAGAATGTTTAATATCAAGCAACTTTTATTGACAATGTTCCTCTAATTTTTTTTATCAAGAAATGCTATTTAATTCAAAGGATTTTTGTTGTTGTTGTTGTTAGAAAGTTGCTAGAGAGAGTTAGCAGAAATTGCGGTAGTATACATTGGAAACAGACTACAGAGAGAAAAAGAAGGAAAGAAAAAAGATGAAAAACAGAGGTTTTTTGTATGTGAGCTAATTTTGCAGCCCATACATGATATCCCTGATATATAGTTGATAGAGGTTCCTGGAAGTATAAGTTAGGCTTGTGATTAATGCTTTACTTTCCTTATTTTACTGTGCTTATTACCTTTATTTTGTTGAAATAAAACAATTTTAAAATGCATTTGTATGATGAAGATATAGTTTTCCCATCCCCTTTTTTAGAATTTAAAACTATTTAAAACTATTTTAGAAAGTGAGGCAGGAAACTGTGACAGCTGGTGTCGGAGTTCACATGCTAACCCATAAAACAATATGTGAATAGATAAAATAGATTCTCTCTCTCTCTCTCTCCTCCCTCCCTCCCTCCCTCCCTCTCCCTCCCTCCCTCCCTCTCTCCCCTCTCTCTCCCTCCCTCTCTCCCTCCCTCCCTCCCCCTCCATATATATATATATATATATATATACACACACACACACACACACACACACACACACACACACACACAATATATATATATATATATATATATATATATATATATATATATATATATATATATATATATATATATATATATATATATATATAGGTCTAGGTGTGTTCGGGTCTTTTCCCGTGTAAGATTAAGAGTATCTTGGCGACGTTTCGGTGAGGTCCCACTCACCATCCTCAGGCTAGTGCTTTCGGCTTCGTGCCAGTGCAAGCAGTGAAAATAATTCTGTATCTTCTGGCTGTACCTTTTTTCTTAAGCACGAGGAACCAAATTTTCTATATAATGAAATGTACATTTTTAAAAATGCAATTATACCTGTCATCGATAAAGAAAACATTGATTATTTGGATGATGAAGAAGAAGGTGATGATGTTATCCATTCAGACATGTCCGAGTCTTGGCAATTCTATGGGCCAGCTTAGAAATTAATCATCACCTTCATTATGATTGCCATAAACCCACAAAGCCAAAAGCACCAGCCTGAGGATGGCGAGTGGGACCTGGCCAAAACGTCGCCAAGATACTCTTAATCTTACATGGGAAAAGTTCTGAACACACCTAGACCTACATACCTGTACCCGTGAAAATCTACGAATATATATATGCATTTTTTTTAAAGGTATAAAAAACTGCTGGTCTTCTTCTTTTTGGAGGGGCAGGGGTTGATTACCTTTTTTTTCCAAATAGAGAATGGTTATGATAAGCTTTTGCAGATTCAAAACTCAATGCATTTACTAACGTGATAAGTGAAATTAAATGGCCATGTAATGAGTGATTACATCCTCATGTTGATTCAACCCCCTTGCAAAACTTGTTATACTGTATAGTAATTCATGAGTTCATTAGGAACACAATGGATGCGTGCTTCTGTATCTATGATTGGATGATTCTGCTCAGGATGGGAACTACAACAGGAATGAAAGGAAGCTAAAAAATAGCACTCTTAAAAAATAAACCCTAGGGGTTATTTACTGGATTTTTCAGTTATATTTCAGTTAAACTGATGGATACCGCAGATAGTCCTTGACTTTCAATCACAATTGACCCAACATTTCTGTTGCTAAGTGGAACAGTTGTTAAGTGAGCTTTGCCCCATTTTATGACTTCCTTGCTGCAGTTGTTAAGTGCAGTTAAGTTAGTAATACAGTTATTAAGTGAATCTGGATTCTGCATTGACTTTGCTTGTCAGAAGATCATAAAAAGTGATCACATGACCCCAGGGCACTGCAATCGTCATAAGTATGGATCAGTTGCCAAGCATTTGAATTTTGATCATGTGAGCATGTATATGCCACAATGGTTGGTAAATGTGAAAAACAATCAAGTCACTTTTTTCAGTGCTGTTGTAACTCCAAACAGACACCTGCCTTCAATCGATGACCTGTATACTGCACGAGCCAAAAACAGGGCTGTGAAAATATTTACAAACCCCTCACTTCCTGGACATAAACTTTCAACTCCTACTCTCAAAACGGTGCTATAGAGCACTGCATACCAGAACAACTAGACACAAGGACAGTTTTTCCCCGAATGCCATCACTCTGCCAAACAAATAATTCCCTCAACACTGTTCAACTATTACAAAGTCTGCACTACTATTACTGTTAAACTTCTCATCACTCCTTATCACCCATCCCCTCCCACTTGTGACTGTAGGACTGTAACTTTGTTGCTTGTATCCATATGATTTATATTGACTGTTTCCTAGTATGATTTGATTGTTGATTGTACCCTATGACTATCATTAAGTGTTGTACGTTATGATTCTTGATTCTTAACGAATGTACCTTTTCTTTATGTATACTGAGAGTATTTACACCAAGACAAATTCCTTGTGTGTCCAATCACACTTGGCCAATAAAGTATTCTTTCTTTCTTTCTTTCTTTCTTTCTTTCTTTCTTTCTTTCTTTCTTTCTTTCTTTCTTTCTTTCTTTCTTTCTTTCTTTCTTTCTTTCTTTCTTTCTTTCTTTCTTTCTTTCTTTCTTTCTTTCTTTCTTTCTTTCATCTATCTATCTATCTATCTATCTATCTATCTATCTATCTATCTATCAATCATCTGTTGTAAGTTGAGGACTACCTATATCTCTAAGAGAAATTGGTATCAATAAAATTTCCTTCAGTGTTTTTTTTTCTCTCTTACATAATTACAAACCTGGGTTTATGGCAATTGTAATGAAGGTGATGATTAATTTCTAAGCTGGTCCATAGAATTGCCAAAACTTGGACATGTCTGAATGGATAACATCATCACCTTCTTCTTCATCATCCAAATAATCAACGTTTTCTTTATGGATGACAGGTATAATTGCATTTTTAAAAATGTACATTTCATTATATAGAAAATTTGGTTTCTCACGCTTAAGAAAAAAGGTACAGCCAGAAGATACATAATTATTTTCACTTGGTAGAAAATATTAATAATAGAAACAAACCATTAACAAAATTTAGTATGACACTTTAGTATTATGATCCGATTAGTAAGCAAAAGTTCTAAATGTGCAACAACAATATTCTTAATACCATATAGAATGTAATAAGAATGTTTATGCCAGGTTTTATATTTTTTCTTCCAATGCTTTAAACTGTGGTTGGGTTCTTAATGACTGATTGATATCAGCAAAACTCTTTTGATGATATTACTCAGAAAAAAGTGATTCCGTGTATTAAGCAAACCACTTAGAATAAATTTTAATACTTTAATTTGTGTTACTAAATAAACCATTAACTAAATAAACTTGGAGTACACTCTCATACTTTAATTTATTTTGCCTAATATACTTATTCTGCAAGTTAGCCTAAATGAGGTACCTTGATACAAAAATTGTTGACCAACAATGGAACATTTTGCCCAGTTAAAAGTCACAACAATGAGAATTTGGGTATATAGATAGATTTATGGCTTATTGCAAAGAACTGTGCTGAAAAGCATAGTATCTGTGTTTTTTTTCCTCGCCTGCATATTATCAGCTTATGGCGAGGTGCATGTTGATGGATGCTGAGTGTGCATTGAATGTTGAATGGACATGAATTCATCGAAACATTTCCTGTGTCTTTGAGCATTCTTGTAACCTGCTGAACCTGTATAAATGTTATTATGAAGATCACAACCTGTAGCAGTCCAGGAGAAAGGGGCATATACAGTTCAATACACTTCAACAAATGTGAGAAAAAAACTCCAGTCCCATGGGCCTACTACAGCTTCAACCACTATTTATCAGTGACATCTCTCTCAAAGCAAATTTCCCATCATCACATTGATCAAAAGTAGGTCTTTTGAAGCCCACTTGGAAAACTCTAGCTGCCCATAATGCGAAGGCGTCTGTGCTTACTGAGCAGGCTTTGTATTGTTACCTCACTAAACTGCTGGGAATGTTGCACATTTACTATGTGTTGTGGAGTGCAATTTAAGGTGCTGATTTAAATAAAACCTTAGATGGCGCTTAGATGGCACTATGCCTTTCCAGGGACACCTGTTGAAGATTCCCTCCTGTTATGTGATTTATTTCCTTTTTGATATATTACATTGTTTATGTACACTAGTGTTTGTACAGTATTAATTAAAATATTCTATTGTTTAGATAACTTGGAGTATAGGAAATAGAGAAAAGGAAAGGTATATTCTAACAGTACTAATTTAGCATATCGATATCATAAGTGTAAAATGATTTGACTTTTCATTCAAAATTAAATATAATGTTGAAATGAAGAAACTCCTGAAAATTATTTCAAAATGTTTATGACACAATGTAGGTTTGGTCTGGAGATGATTACTTGGTATTCAAGGCATTTCTTACTGGTTTATAGCGCCCTCTAGTGTCTTTGAAATATATTTCTGTATTTGCGTAATTTATGCCTACTCATGAAAATAAGGTAAGGATATGTTTTTGCTTTAAGAAATGGCTGACAGTATTAAATGGTAGTATTATTTACTCTGTGTTTCTCTTTTCAGATAAAATGTAAAAAATATATCAATTATATTACTCTGGTGTTCACTGGAAATTTAGTATACAGCCTTTCGGTAAATAAATAAATAAGAATTTTTGGGACCATATATAATAAGACCTGCTGCTGCTATAAATGTGAGAAAATAGTCTACTGCTTGTTTATTAATGTAAAAACATTTCCAATAAAAACTATAAACTGTCGGGAGGTGGGAGGATTTTTCCAGCTATGCATCTGGAAAAATGGCAAAATCTAGTCTATAAGAGGACGCATCCAGGACCTGTCTCCTGTAATGATTTTGTGTTCTTTGTCCTCAGACTGTCTGTTCTCACACTTTGCTGTAATAGGCTACATACTCCTTCCTTGATGGACAAGGCTGTGCAATTTCTCTTGTCCAACTGGTTCCATTTTGCATTGGCTCTGGATTGAGACACAAAGGGGGCTTACAGTTGTGCCAGTTCTTCAGGAGCTTATTCACGGTTCCTTGATCTACGATGCCCAGCAGTTGTTTCTTTTCTTCCTCTGAGTCTGACGGTGCCTTCTCAGGAATGTGCATATGTGTGTGGCCCCTGAAGGGATCGTTGTTCATGTTCTCAAAGAATTGCTGGACACAGACCTTGGCAAAACTCTTAGCATGTTTTGTACATGTTTCTTCAAAGAGCTTCCGCTCAATGTCAATGTAATGGGACCAATATTTGCTCTTCAAAAAGGCAGATTGAGTAAAGCAGGGGCGTATGGCTCGAGCAAGGAAAGCCAGCAGAGTTACTAGCAGCACAAAGACCCAGCCTGTTGCCTGCAAAGGGAAAGAACAGTCTTAATAATATTCTAAGCTATTAAGGTGGGTAAGCTAGGGGTATTTGTTGATTTTATCCATAATTCCAAAGCTATGTATTTTGTTTAGTTTCTATTTAGGGTCTTTCCTGTTTTACATATAACTACTTTACAAAAATGTCCTGGCAACATCATTTTTCTTCTGAGTCTCTAGGACATTGTCTTCATCTTATCATCAGTTTATGAGTGAAGTAGTCTGAAGCTAGTTTTTGCTGTACTGGTGTTAAAATAGGATTTTTATTTTAAGTGGACAATATCAATCTCAGTTGGAAGGTATATAAAATTATACTTTACCACCCATTAAACTGAGGTAAAGTCAAGGTATCAGTATTGGGTGAGATCAAAAAATGCTTTAGGCTGATGCAGGAATACACCCTCTCTCCCTCTAGCCCAAGCTCAGCCTATCTGCCGCTATTGTCATGTCATCTCTCAAAGAACTTGATATGACAGTGCTATATTAGTGGTTTATTAGAATTGCACAATAGGGGTTCAACAGTCAGTACTGTTGAACACTACTTAAATAAAAGCATTTATCAGTTTAGTGCAAAGTGACATAGTGATACAGTGGAATGATACCACAAACCTAATTGCCCAGAAAAATCTGGAATTTAGCCTAAAAGAGAACAAAGGAAGAGGAGACAAACCCTAAGTGCTACCTGTGGCTTGATTCCCTTTGTGACTCTGATGTGAATCTTTTTCCAATTGATTCAGCTTCAGTTAAATCAGAATGGACTATAGGAGGAGGAGTATAGGACAGCTGATAGACTGAATTGTATAGCCAGAACTACCCATCATGCCCCTGTCGGAGTCTGAATCCAAGGAGGAAGATGAACAGCTGACAGGGAGTGGGAGTGTGGCTCTGTTGGCTGTGGAGGAAACTGGGAAGGGCAAAGTCCAGCTGGGCAGAGCAGGAAAGAGGTAGAACAAAGGAGAGGGAATTCAGAGGAAGACCCAGGCCTACCCCCTCTTCATCCTAGGGCACGCAGGGAGGAACAGAGAAGAGAGCAACATGGGATGCGTGGCTTACAGGGGAGGAAAGGGCCCTGATTCCCTTCATTAGCTACACCTGGGAAGAATGTTTAAGAGACATGCAGGCTGCGTGCGGCAGCTGTTGGGAGCAAACGTGATTTTATCTTGTGTTGACTTTGTTTATCTGTGTCCCTGATATCTTCCCAACCATGTGAGTTTTGCTGTGCGTTCAAGTCTGGAATTCTTGCTCCTGCCCTGCCAAACTAATTATCTCAGTTTGGCTTGATAGAACTTAAAGTTACAATTTTTGTTGACCATGTTTTGGACTTGATTCTCTGCAGTTAAAGGCTGTTCCTGGGAGAGTTTTTTTTTCCAGCCAGAAGGTGGCCTGGACATTGGAGGCAAAGTTGGAGCTATTAAAGGGACTCTAATTGATTATCTGATTGTGTTGCCTTTGTGCCATGCCCTGGGTCATCACATTACCCCATTCCTGTGGCAGGTGGAATAATGTACAAACCAAACCAATTTGTGGTTTTATAGTGACAAACTTGATTGCTTTTGCATTCTAGATATCTTAGGTTGGTATTCATATGAAGGTAACAGCATGAAATTACACTAGAAGCTAGGTTTGTATCTCATGGTAATTTCATGCACAAAACAGTATCTCCATATAGTTGACCATACAATTGCAGAGATTCCTATTAAGACAAGACTTTTTTTAGGATAGGATGAAGTGGAATGAGTGTAGGGTGAAATGGGTTGGGGTGAAGGAAGAAGAGGGCAGCAAATGTTCTGTGTGTCTCCATGGTGATAACAGAATGGAGTATGTCTGCGAAAAGCCCACAGCATCATTAAGGACTCCTCCCATCCAGTCCATAAACTGTTTATCCTTCTTCTATCTGGGAAGAGGTTCAGGTGCCTGCAGTCCAAGACCAGCAGTCTAAGGAACAGCTTCTACCATACAGCAGTCTCCTTACTGAACTCCTCAACTCGTCTACCCTGCCAAACACACACTGATACTTCCCCTGATAATATACAATATATCTTGTATAAACTCTCTGTGCATTATACTTATATTCAATATGTTCATAAACACTCTGTATATATTCCTTCCATAGATATATATTCTGTATATTCATAGATATTCTGTATATCCATATATAGTTGTATATTTTGTATATCTGTATATACGAGGGCTATCCACAAAATAGATTACGTTTTTGTCTGTAGCAAGAAGGGGCGGAGCTAGCGTGGCCATCTTTGGTCTGTGCGTCCGCCGCTCAGTCTTCATCTAGTCGTGCTAGTGGGAGGTTCGTATCATTGCCCGTTATTTCACAGCAAACGTTTGAAATGTGTGCTGCAATTGAAAATCCCGCGAGTTGTGAGGTGCGATCAGTGATAAGGCTTTTGTTGGCAAAAAACCATAAACCGATTGAAATTTTAATTGAAAAATTGAAAAACTAAGAAAAGCAATTCAGAACAAGTGTAGAGGAAAGTTAAGCTCAAAAATTTTGTTTTTGCATGACAATGCCCGACCACACACAGCAAATTGCACTCGAGAAGTCCTGAATGCTTTCAAGTGGGAGATTTTCCTCATCCGCCCTACAGCCCTGATCTTGCACCAAGCGACTACCACTTGGCTTGGAACACAGCGCTTTGACGACGACGCGGAACTGCGGGCGGGCGTGACTGACTGGCTCAAATCTCAGGCGGCTGAATTTTATGACAATGGAATTACAAAGCTTGTTCACCTCTATGATAAGTGCCTCAATTTGTTCGGTGAATATGTTGAAAAGTAGTATTTAAGTGTCACTTTCAAGTGTATATAATAAATTTTTTTTCCTACACTTTGTTTTTTTTCTATCGCAAAACGTAATTGTGGATAGCCCTCGTATATATATTTATACTTCATTGCTGTTTTGCACTTCTGGTTCGATGCTAACTGCATTTCGTTTCCTGTGTTCATGTGCAATGACAATAAAGTTGAATCTAATCTAATCTATTTCCTTTCTAATTCTATAAAGATCTGCTGCAAAATACATTCAAGTCACATGAGCACACAGTATTCATTGTTTGGGAAAAGCAAAATAATTGATTTGATTAGTATGCAACATAAGAAGGCTTAAGGCCTTTAATGGCAGATTTTAAAAGTTGATAATGATAAAGGGTTGGCTCCCTGGAAAAAATTTGCATCTCATAAAAGATGCAGGAAATGAGTACTGACAACAAACAAATGGAATATGCTTGCACTGGCTATAAACTGGAATCACAGATTGTGTTAAACTTCTTTTGCATGAAACAGGGAAGGGTAAAGTAGGAGGCAACATTCATTCTTTTATTTGCTATGAAACATACATAAAATCATTAAATTGGGAATTAGATTGTGCTTTGTAGCATATACACATAGTTGAACACACAATCCATGTCTTATAATCCTCATTTGGTGCAAATATATCTTCATTTTATTATCACAAATCTAAGTAGATTACTATGAAGAAAATATGCACTATAATAAGAGTAATTAATAGCAATATCATGAGAAAAGAATCTTCATGAAACAGTTTATGATTGCTATAAAGCTAGATCTCAAAAAAGGTAAAGGCAGGGTGTTCCGCTTATCTCACTCAAGGCTTAAGTGTGGCTTGCCAGTTGATCCTTGGCTGTATATAATCTGGGAAAATGATGAAATAATTGAAACTCTGTAATTTAGATCTTGCCAGATGGCTTCTTCCACAACCACAGCCATAAACAGTCGCAAAGGTGCTTTCAAGAAGCTTCTTGATGAGAAGTGAAATGTCTTCAAAGAAAAAACAAGAAAGTCCAGTTGCATCCTGAAAAAGCACCTTTGGGACAACCATGAGCTGGATGACTGAGAATCTCTACAGATCATTATTCATAAACAGTGCTTTTACCCAGCTTTGCAGGGCTTATCTATACTCCTCCTCTTCTGTTATTTAAGCTGGCCCAAGCCGCTGTTGATCACTAGAGGAGTACTAAAAACATTTTCAAGATGGCTGCGCACATGGTTGCTGTGACGAACCGCTCCTTCTTTCAGTGTATGGTGTATATCAGGGGTTCACTGGTGTATATGATTCTGTGTGTGTTTTGGATCTTTTCCTTGATTGAATCCTGTGGGGCAAGGAGCATCTATAGTCAGCAAGCCTTGTTACAAATTGGACTGAAATGTGAAAAGGCTATTATGGATGATTTTATACATTCTCATAATATATCGAAGGAGGCAGCTAGGCCTCTGCGGGAGCCATGGATCACTATCCTTGTAGGAAGGAGGAAGAGGCGGAGAAAGAAGAACAGGAAGAGGAAGAGAGGATGCCATGCTGGGGTTTTCTTTAGGCTGAATAAGTTTCCACACAAGCCTTCAATTCCAAGTATATTTCTTACCAATGCAAGATCTCTGACTACAAAATGGATGAATTAAGGCTACAGATTGCAAAGACTAAATTAATCAAGAACTGCTGAGTTTTGCTAATCACAGAAACTTGGCTTCATTCACTCATTCCAGATGCAGCTGTTGAGCTGGAAGGCTACATAGCTCACGGGCAGGACAGGAGTAGAGATTCTGGCAAGATCAAAGGGGGAGGTTTAAGCCTTTATGTGAACAAAATCTGGTGTATCAATACAAAGACTGTAGACAGCCACTGCTCCATGGATCTGGAGTATATGACACTTAAATGTAGACCCATATATATTCCACGGGAATTTAGCATGGTTTTGATTACTGCAGTCTATATCCCACCTGATGCCAATATTACCATAGCTTTGGGATTCTTGTATAACATTGTATCCTAATGCTGTGCATATCATAGCAGGGGACTTTAATCAAGCTGATTTAATTGAAGTGCTCCCTAAATTCTATCAGCATGTTAAGTGTGCTACTAGAGGAGCAAACATATTGGACAAAGTATATACCAACATTAAACATGGCTATAAGGTTATAACAATTACCACATTTGGGACAATCAGACCATATGTCACTGTTTTTAGCACCAGCTTACATCCCTCTTAGGAGATGGGCTCTGCCTATAATAAAGACAGTGAAATCTTGGCCAGAAGATGCTTCCCAACAACTTCAGGATTGTTTTGAGAACACAAATTGGGACATCTTTTACCACCCTGACCTAGAGGTGCACACTGCAACTGTTCTGTGCTATATCAAACACTGCAGAGATACTATCACTGTGGATAAACATATTAGGATCTATCCCAATCAGAAACCCTGGATAACCAAGGAAGTCCAGCGCCTTGCATGACAGGACCAAGGTCTTTAGGTCCAGTGATGGGGCAAGATACAGTGTTGCCAGAGCTAATCTGAAGAAAAGTATTTGGAAAGCCAAGACTGATTATAAGAGGAAGATTGAGGATAATTTTTATAGCAATAACATGAGGCAGGTGTGGTGAGGGATTCAACAAATTACAAACCATCAACCAACCAATGTCATCCCTGCTGAGGGGAATTCATTGGTAGAGGAACTGAATCATTTCTTTGCTTGCTTTGAAGTGGAGACATCAGAGACAGATAAAACACAATTACCAGCCAATTGTAGCCCCCACCTCATTATGGAGGAACAGGAGCTGAGGAGCATTCTGAGGGCTGTGGACCCTAGAAAGGCTGCTGGTCCTGATGGTATCTCTGGCTGAGTGCTTAAAGACTGTGCTTATCAGTTGGCTGGAGTCTTTACCAGGATCTTCAATCGGTCTTTATCCCAGTCCACTATTCCATCTTGTCTGAAGGTTTCCACCATTGTTCCGCTGCCAAAGAAGTTCCCTATCAATAACTTCAGTGATTACAGACCAGTGGCACTCACTCCTATCATCATGAAGTGCTTTGAGAAATTGGTCTGCTGGCACATCATTTCTGGTCTTCCATATACATTTGATAAACACCAGTTTGCATACAGAAAAAATAGATCTACAGAGGATGCTATAGCCATCACTCTTCACACTGCTCTGACTCATCTAGAACAGCGGAAGGGCTATGTGAGGATGCTTTTTGTGGATTTTAGTTCTGCGTTTAACACAGTTCTTCCACATAGACTAGTGTCTAAACTTCTGGACCTTGGGCTTTCTAATTCAATATGCCTTTGGATTATGGATTTGCTGTCTGGCCACTCACAGAGGGTCAGATTAGGTAATCATACCTCTTCAGCCCTTATTCTTAACACTGGTACACCACAGGGTTGCGTGTTGAGTCCCTTACTCTATACTCTTTATGTGCATGACTGCATTCCCACTCACGTTAATAATACTATTGCTAAATTTGCAGATGATACAACAGTGGTGGGACTTATCTCTGGGGTGGGGGATGAGTCTGCCTACTGAGATGAGGTGGACTGGTTGCTTTCATGGTGTGGAGACAATAACTTGGTCCTCAACACCAAAAAGACCAAGGAGCTTATAGTGGACTGACTATAGAAGGAACAGATCAAGACATCCAACCCTTGCTTATCAATGGAGACCGAGTGGAGCAAGTGGCCAGTTTTAAGTTTCTGGGTGTTACCAGAAAAGAGGACCTGACCTGGGGTGCCCACATTGCAGCACTGGCCAAAAGAGCCCAGCAGAGATTATATTACCTGAGACTTCTCAGAAAACAACAACTGAATGAGAAACTGCTGGTGACCTTCTACTGCTGCACCATAGAGAAGTATCTTAACTTACTGCACCTCTGTATGGTTTGCCAATTGCACAGTGGCAGATAGGACAGCGCTCCAGAGGGTTAACATCATTGCCTAGAGGATCATTGGTTGCCATCTCCCCTCTTTGGAAGAGTTTTATAGCTCCTGCTGCCTTAAGAAAGTTCAAGACATTCTCAAAGATCCATCTCATCCTGGGAAGTCTTTTTTTGAACTATTACCATCTGGCAGACGGTACAGAATAATAAAAACAAGGACAAATAGGCTGAAAAACAGCTTCTATCCCAGGGCAGTAGCTCTTTTGAATTCTGCTGTATAGTGCAGTGTTGGTGCAGTGTCAGGGGTTTTCAATTCAATGTGTGAAGGGTGAAGGATGTGTGTTTGTGTTTATTTTCATGGTCATGTTCATGATGTGCACTGAAGATGGTGTTTGACTTCTTTGTACAAGGTGCAATGACAATAAAGTACACTAAACTAAAAAGGGCAGCCAGCCAATGCCTCAACTCCTCCTTGTCCATCCTTCAGCAACATTTATTATCCCAGGTTGAGAGGAAAAAATAGCAATGGTCACAGAGCGAGGAATCAGTACAGTTATTTTTTATTATACAAATGGGATGGCTATAAGCTTAATGGTGCCTTGCCCTCTGATGGGGGAGGACAAGCCCAACAGCTGAGTTTCTACCTATGAAAAAGTCCTTCCTATTGGTCATCTCAGTTTCCAGCCCTTTGATTCCTCATCATGGCAATGGGAGATATGTCAATTTAAAGTCAGTGCTTCCATATGTGGAAGCATGCCTTATAAGTGATTTCTGAGGCTGTAGATAGCTATGTCTAACTTTCTTCTAAGCCTTTGGACTCAAACACAACAACACTTTCCATAGCAGCCTTCTCTAAACTTGTTTCTCTAGCCTTTCAACCCTCATAATAGGTCTGGGGCTTTTAGAAATCAAAGGCCAACACAGTATGAAGGTACAGACTGGGAAAAGCTAATTTGAACCAGTTCCTATATTCATTATTGTTTGCTTACCTGTGAAATGCAGCGTAGATACCTGGTTGCCACCTCTCTGGCTATCAGTTCTTGACTACTGTAAATATCATCGCAAGGAATCTGGGCTAAAATCTTCCTGATCTCCTTCTCAGGAAGATGTCTATAACTGCTGTTTCCAAGTTCATGAATGGGAACAGAGGTACTGAATGCACAGATAAAACATTCCCCATGCAACAGTGTGACTGAGATCCAAATTACAGGAGCAATTATAGCCCGCTGAACCATGGAACAGAACATGTAACGCAAGACAGCTGGGTCCTTCTGTCGTTTCCCTATGGGCCTTTTCCATTCTTCAGCCAACATGGAAACATTGTTATTCATCACAAAACCAAACAGGAACAAGACTAAGGGAGGCACAAAGAGGATACCCATCCCATAAGCCAGATTGTAACCAGGTAGACATGGGCACTTGAAATCAAAGGCCACATAGATCTGTGCACTCAGGAGAGCCATAATGCCACATATGCCATTCATAAATGATTCCTGGTTGGACTGGAGGAACTGGAATATCATTCGGAATTTATCCATCTTCTTTGTTGCTTTATGAGCACTCTCTTGTAGAAATATCAAAGGGGTCCCTCAATTTTCCAGAAGTTACAAAGAAAATGACAATAAACAGTGTAACATCCAACTTTTTGCTTCTCTGGCAATTTTTTCATTATTCAGAAAATATGTCTCTCCAGTTCTGTATTGCTGTCTACAAAAAGTTACTTTACCTTTCACCTCTGTTCTTCCCGGGACTTGGACTGTAGGGCATTACCAGTTCTGAACCATCTTAGTTAAGTCTTGGCTTAATGACAAGGAAGGTTTCTTCTATGTTTCCCTCCCTCCTTGTCCTTTTAGTAGTCTGGTGCTTCTTTCTGGAGAAAGCAGATGTGATTCTGTTTCAAGCACTTCATTTGTAACAGGAACGGCATCTCTCTGATTTTGGTGAAGATGTTTACAAGAAGGGCTCCTCCTACACACCCCTAAAAAAAAAAACAGGATGCTCCACCTGCAGAAAGAAAGAAGAGAGCCTATGCAAAACGATGGTGGGATGGGATCCATTCTGCATAAAAAGATTCCTAGGCAACAGAAATATTATTCAGTGGTTTTCTCTCTTCTTTCAGTACTGTTTTGAAATTGAAAAATCAACCTCTGCCTGGTAGGGGAACAGGGTAGGGTGGTATTTATGGTTCATGAAAAAAGGAGAAAATGTACACCTTTTTTTCCTAAAAATAGCTGTCAATAAATCAGTTCTAGTACTTACTGAGTGGAGACCAAAACAACAACAAAAACCCCAACTGCCTCAAACAAAGCCAAAGAATATGCGTGTGGCTCTGAAGTGCCTGGCACGCCACTATTGCCTTAAAAGAACTCACCAGGGCCAACATTATCCTTAGGCAGAACTAGGATTCCGTACTGGGCTTGGGGAATCACAGAGCTATGTGACGTTCAGCCTTCCCGACGGCCACTGGGCTACTTTGCTGGTTTCTCTTTGAGCCTTTCTCCACTGCTGAAGTGAAGCCTAATGTGCCAGTCTTTGAACTGTTAGAAAACTGCATCACATGACATTGGCTACTTCTGCTTCCACTATAATCACTCTCTGCTCCTAAATGATGGCGTCCATAGAATCATAGGGCTAGAAAGGACCTCGGCGGTCTTCTGCTACATGGTATATTGAGAAAAGGGATTAGTCAATTTCCTTCCTTTCCCTTCCTTTTCCTCCAAACAGTCACCAATCACTTCCCTTAATGTGGGAGATGGGGGGGGGGCTTAGGGTAGAGATGATTTCTCACACATGATGGCATCACATAATAGAACTTCAACAGGACTAACAGTTCAAATAAATAGCTCAATACACAATACATTAACAAATATAAGGAACCTAACTTACGTTTAGCTCCATGATTTTCTTCTGAAACTCCAATCCTTCTCCACGTTAAGGTGCATATCTTACCTGTTAGAAACCAGGCTAAGTAACTAGATACCCTGTCATTATGGAAGACAAAATAAGGTCCCCTTCCCTTTAAAAGTTCATTTAATAGAAAGGGAAACCTTCCAGCTCCTGTTTGCTTACCTGGACTTCAGTTTCCTAGTATCTGGTCTGGAATGCTGCTACTGAAGTATTAATACTACATTTAGAGGAACAATAATTTGTTAAGTCTAACAATAGCAGTGTCCCTATCAGAAACCATCTCAGTATATTTCCACTTTTTAAAAAAAATATTCCACAATGTAAGAATGTAAAAATACCCTTTAGGGAAATGAGTATGAAAATACAATTGATCTCCACACAGCTTGTTCATCCTCAGCTTACTTTAGGAAATAGCCAATTTGATTAAAGCTCTTAGTAAATATGGAAATTGAGGTTGATAATTTTTGTATTCAGTATGTGAATGTAATTAAATTAGAACAATCCCAGGATGTATAGTAAGTTATTGAGTGGAATAGATTGGGATAGCTGTAGATAAAAATGCTTTCATTCCTTGCTGACCTACTAAGAAGATATGATGAACCTGGTCCCGAGAAAAAGTGTGTGTTTGATTCAGGCCCTTTAAAGCAAGTTTTAAAAATATGTGTAGCTTGTTTAAGTTCTTTTAATTCTGAATATATGTGTACTAAATGATGGAAGAATATGTACCCTAGTTGGCAACAAGATGAATAATGCAAAATCTGTTCTGACAATAGTCAAAAAATAAATACAGGCATCCCTGTATTTTAGCTAAATTTGCACATTATGCAAAGCTGTAATAGCTGTAGGTTTAGTTGTGGTTTACTGACTAAAGTTAAACGTCATAATAAACCATAACCTGGATAGTTGCCAAGAGCTAAGTTTCTATCCTCTGCCCTTCCTAATGAATGTCAAGAATAATAGAGCTACATATCTAGATTCCAACAATCCTGATGACTAGTAGATGGCTGCAAAATTATATGGAAAACCTTCATGTGCAAGTGACAATTATTCAAGGTGCAATGGATCAAACTGTGGAAGAATGAGAATGATCTTTCATCTCCATTTCAAAGGCCATTAAGCCAGTGCTGTCTAAAGACATTTCCACGGTCATGTGGCCAATTACTTACCCAGTGAAATGGTTACTATTTATCTACTTGCATTTGCATGTTTTAGAACTGCTAGGTGGCAGGAGCTAGTGCAAGGACAAGAGGTCGCCCTGTTGCAAGACGTTTGGGTCACAAATCTGGGTTGCTGGTTTTCTAGCTGACAAGCCCAGTGTCTTAACTGCTTAGCCATCGTGCCACCCTTCACAACCATGGTGGAGACTTTTAAAGAATGTTAACTTTGCATATCTCACTTTCTAATCACTTTGGGAAAACTGCTCATTAACTATTTCTAAGCTATTAATTAAGATTCAGAATTAAAATTTTGAATGGGCTGATTGAGTTTGCCTAATCCTGAATGAAATAAAAATTTAACCATACGTTTAAGAATTTAAAGTATCTGAAATAAACAGCAAAAAGCTAAATAAGGTTTGGATCCTAGAAAGACAAAACAGACTAAGGATACAGATAAATTTGGAAGATTGAAATTTTTACAATAATATTTTGGAATGATTATAACAGTTATTGATAAATAAATAAAGATATTTTATTACTTTTGACTACCCTTTATAGATTTTCTGCTGACACCAGGACCGAGTAAGTGATGTTTTATGGATTTGTTTATAGATTAGAGATGGGACATAGAATGAAGGGATAAATGTTTGTTCCTTTAGAGAAAGTGAAGTTATTAAATTTATTTATACTTGGGATGAACAATTTTCTTCTTTATATATTTCTGTTTCTTTAATATTATTAATTTTCTTTCTTTTCTTTTCTTTTCTTTCTTTTCTTCTTTATATATTTCTGTTTCTTTAATATTATTAATTTTCTTTCTTTTTCCTTGTACTTTTTTACTCTTTTTCTCTTTTCTGTTCTTTTCTGTTTGGTTTGTATTCAATCTCATTATTATTATAAAAATTCTTAACAAAAACAAACTTGGGGATGTTGAGGCTGGAATAAGAATCCTTTTGACTTTTGATCATGTGCAATGATACACTTATTTTTATACCGTTGTCAGAGTTGCCATACACACAAATACACAAAGAGAAGGTTTATCTCTTCTCAGAAATGCATTCTCTCCTTGTAATCTTGTTTCTGTAGTTTCTAATATCACTGCCTCACCTATCTTATGACTTACTGATATTAGGAATCCAAATACAGCATGTATTTTCTGCTGCAGTGAATGTTAGTGGGACGCATGAATAAAAAAGTTGAATTTGTAAACTTTACAGTGATACCTTGGTAGTCATTGTTAATTGGTTCCGAAAAGTGTAATGAGTACCAAACAAAATTTTCCCATAAGAAATAATGTAGTGAGTCATAAGGCAGCCGACAGTGACAAGTTCTATTTAGCTTGTGGGTTGAGTACCAAACAAACAATGAGTACTGGGACAAAATGTCAGTGTCAAAATGCATTGTACCCAATTTGACGAGTTTCAAAGCAGCTAAGTACCAAGGTATCACTATACTTGGTTCAGACCTTAAAAATGTAAAGCAATAGAACCTCTTTTTCAAACAGTACCTTTTAGTGAAGCAGAATAGTTCAGGACAGATTCAAGTAACACAATATATGCAGTCTTTACAACAGAAAATGCTAGGTGTATATTTATTTATTTGGTGCCAAGCAATATGGAAATAGGCTGGCAATTAGACCTATACCTTCATAATTCCTGCATTGACATTGAATTAATTATGGACAGAATCAGTTCAATCAAGCCAGAAGGATCTGTCTTCCCTGTGAGAAATATTACATCCCATTTCTTTTCCTTTCTGTTCCAAAGTTGGACAGTCTTTATTTTTGAGAACATTAGTCAAACAGCACCATCTAAATAAATGGCACTTTGCTACTATGAGCAGCCTGCTAAGCCAATTGGCTTATTAACTAAAAGAGACTCAGAAACATAATGATCACATAGATAAACAGAGGAAATAAATACACAGATTAGTTCAGCAAAAATACAGCAATTTAATACTAATCAAATAACCAAAAATACAAATTAAAGATAACTAAAAAATAAGCATGTTATTACAAAACAATTTTCTATTAACAGCATAAAGCAACCTTACAATTTAGCAGCCTCTATCAGTTATTATAAGGTCCTAGGTTGCCCACTTCAGCTAAAGTTATACATGATTCTCTTACCTTTCACTCTAGTTTAAACGAGAAATGATTCTTTAAAGTAAAAGATAAACAAAATTAATATGTAGATATTCCTATATAGCAATAGCACTTAGATTTATTTACTGCTTCACAGCCCTCTCTAAGCAGTTTACAGAATCTAAGAATATTGCTCCCAACAATCTGGCTCCTCATTTTACCAACCTCAGAAGAATGGAAGGCTGAGTCAACCTTGAGCCAGTGAGGATCAAACCCCTGACAGTCAGCACAATTAGCCTGCAATACTGCATTCTAATCATTGCACCACCACAGCTTATCTCAAAAGATTTGTTTCTTTTTTATTGCATGCTTTCATTATTCATTAACAATTGTTATTCAATTACAGTTGTTTTTCTAATAACAAAATTTGCTTGCTTTATCTCTTTCTGTTGGATAAGACTGTCAATTGAAACAAACAAACAGATTCTGTCCTGTGCCTTTACAAGCAATTCTATCACATCACTATAATCTGGTTCATCAACCAGAATTAAAAGATGCTTACTTCAAGAGTCTTTTAATTCTGGTATCATTCACCATGGTTGGTTGGGTTCCTGCATTGCACTAAGCCATTTGATTTTGTCCATTATTCGATTATTGTTTAGGACAGAGGTTAAACCCAGATAGTTGGGATGCAGTATACTATGATTTTAAAAGTCGTGCCTCTCAATTATGTGTAAGCCAGTCTTGTCTGAGGAACAATAAACTCTGAACCATTTTGTGTTCTATCTAATGATCTATGGACAATGTAGAAACAAAAGTGGTAAATTTGATAAAATAAATTCAATTCTTTAAATAATTCCAGTTGCATTTTGGAAAAGTTCGGCTGCTTAATCTTGCAGATCAAGGCAGTAGACCCCCTATTGCTATGGGGAGCCAAGTGACAATTTTCTAAATGTGAGAAGTCCCTGTTTCCACTTTCTTTTAAACATCTGTTTGGCTGGGGATGGAACCTGTTAATTGCACTGCCGGTCCAAAGAAAAGGTATTGTCTCTTTGCCTGTAGGCTTGGCTCACATCCAGTGGAGGTTTCCTATTGTACCAGGACAGAAGAAATTTGCTTATTTGCTCCTGGCTAGTGATGCCCCTCAAATGATTGTTTTCCTTTGCTTTTGCTCCCTTTTCTTCTGTGTAGGCATTAAACCGCCTGAGTTTGATTTCTGTCTGCATGCTATCAAAGAAATGAAGGATACACTTGTGTGCAAAGTCCCGTGTTTGTTCGCAACAGGTCTCTTCAAATATTTTTTGTTCAAGGTCAATGTAATTGCTCCAGTAGCGGGTTTGCAAAAAGGCGGCACGATTGAAGCAGGGCTGGAGAGAACGAGCAAGGAAGGCCATCACGATCAGGATTAAAAGAAGACTCCAACCAAAAACCTGGAAGAAAATGACAAACTGATTACAGCAAGAAGGTGAAACCCAACCCTAGGTCTACATCCTCATGCAACTTCAAGTTTCACACCAGTTCCTAGGGTCAATGAATCCATACCATAATAACCTAACTTTGTTTGCATCAATCTTGAGGAGAAAGTGCTTTTTGGTCAGGAAGAAATCCTGGCAAAAAAAGGAAAAAGGGAGGTGCAGAGTAGAAGCGAGATGCTATAATATAAATATAGAACATCCTTCTGAACTTGATGAAATTGCAATGAGTTACAACTATTAGAATATCCAGGTTTCCAGTAGGAAATCTAGGAGTTGTAATTCCAGCATATTTGGAAAATCTGGTGCAGTGAATGGAGACAATTGAGTTTGACTCTTTTGAAAACTTAATTTTAGGCATATTTTTATTTATAAACTGGAGTAAGTAACTTATTCCAAGGTATTTTATACAGCTTTCTTTTTAATCCCCATTCAGCAGGAAGGAATGACAGGATTTGTGGCCCAATGTATTTATTGGGTGCTGGATTGGAAGAGCATTTCTCACAGGACCCAATGCCAATAGATGGCCATTACTTACTTGTGAACAGCATTTGAGATACCTGGACACTGCCTTGCGGGAAGTGTTATTCCTCATCAACTCATCATGTTTGCATGGGATTTTGGCAAGAAAGTGTTGCAAGGCATCATAGGAGGTGATGTTGGCAGCAAAATCTGGAAATTTCTCAGGATCAATGGAACTGCTGAAGGCACAGACAAAACATTTCCCATCAAGGAGGGCGACTAGGATCCAAACAGTGGGTGCTATCATAGCCCGTTGCATAACAGAAGAACACATGTACCTGTGCATTGGACAGACAGGAACAGATTTGTCTGTGATATCATAAACTGAAGAGAACATAGGGGCCTTCACAAGAAAAGTGATAGAGGGTTATCATTAAGAAAGGAATGAAATGCAAGTTAACAGTGAATATGTTGATTATGCCATTAGTTTTGTCTGCATAGAGCTACTTTGTTATATATATTTTGGTGCAATGCTGCTATAAAAAATTATCAAATTATCCCCTTAGAAATTGGAAATATGTAACGGAAATAAACAAGAAGGCATACAGAGTCCAAACAGAAGAAAAAACAAATAGAAATGATAAATTATAGAATATTCTATTTATTTGGCATAGCATATTTTAGAGAAGAAAGAATTTCCAGAAGAATTATAAAATAATGGTTTACCCAAATATTATTTTACAGATTAGTACAGTATATAAATATGTTGCTGTTTAAATGAATGTCAAAGAAGGAGTTTATCTATACAAAAAAATAAGGCAAAGTAAAATTCTTAAATCCTTCCTTTTTCAGCCCTGATCTAAAACATCCCTGCCAAATATGTTTAATTTTAAAAAACATAAGAAATTTTATTTCTTAAAGTACCAGAAAAACCATGGAACCAGAAAATTAAAGTACCAGAAAAACCATGGGAGAAAAAGAAGAAGGTGCTGTAAATTAAATTATCTAAGTACTTTGCATTTTTAAAACAAACACATTATTTAAATAATTGGATTCTTGTAATAAAAATCATTGGAATCTCCCACCTGATAATGGATGGATTCTTCCTTCTATCTCCAGTTGGTCTCCTCCACTCCGCAAGCATCATAACAAATTGCCTGTTGATAATGATCCCACAGAGAAAAAGTGCTACTGGTGGGATAAACATTATTCCCAAGCCATATGCCATGTTGTATTTAACAAGGCAAGGGCAATTGAAATCAAAGATGGTGTAAATCTTCACACTTGCCAATGCTAATAGCCCACAGATCCCATTTGTCACTGATTCTGAATTAGACTGGAAGTACTGGAAGACCATCTGGAATCGATCCATGCTGTTAAAAAAAACCTTGAGGTTTTTTTTTTGCCTGAAGGACTGAAATAATGTCAAAGGATTTCAACACCGGCAAGTTCTGTTTTCCTAACAGTCCTCTTCAGCACTGTTTAGGAAAGTTCTGCAAGCTCTTAAGTCAGTAGGACAATGGAAAGGAAAAAACAGTAGAGTAGTCAGATTTTCACAGATGTCCTTTTTGGTGGTCCTGAGATCTCATTCTCATTAATATGACATTTTGTTGTGACCTTCTTGCCTTTGTGTTTAGAAGCCTTCTTAATCACTACTCATCAGTGAAGTTGTTTATCTGTGTGTTGTTGGTTCATTAAAAAGACTTCTCTCCACTATCTCCATTTAAAGAAAAGGGAGAAAAATTACAGAATTCTTCTGTATGCCAACAAGCTGCACCTGCAGTATAATGCAGGATTTCCTATCAATTGCAGGATTTATAGCTGGTGCACTTTAAAGAGTGTTTAAATTATCAGAGCTCTTCCTTATTTCCTTTTTCGCAAAGGTCCCTGTGCTCAATGAGGAAGCAGGATAATCAAATGAGAGAGTTTGTTTACAAGTCTCCTCCCTGTTTTTCTCAGAGAAGGTGCTGGAGGGTTTCTGCAGCATCAACACTATGGCTGCATCCCTGGCAAAAGCTGTCCTCTCCACTTGCCTCCTGCTCTTGCCCCTTCACTTTTTAAAACCGAGTAGACAATTTTTTTTTGTTTCATCGCAGAAACAAACCCATAAGCCATGGATTTGGGCATTGGGGCACATTGGACAGTGTAAGGAACTTTAAAACAGAATACAGGGAAAACTAAATATAAAATTAAATACAGGAATGGGAATTCTGTGCCCCTTCAATGTTGCTGGATTGTTTTTCTTAACATCTACCGTAACCAGTCCATACTAGTTGAGACTGGAGAGAATTACACATCCTAATATTCAAAGGATTATAGGATTCCCACTCCTGATGTAGCTCTAGGAACAGTCTTATATTAGCGTTACCTCCATTCTCTTTCTAAGATTTAAGTTCACTAGATGGAGCACCACAGATTGAACAAGCCTTGCCCAGTAAACTTCTGAAAAAGATATTTTCAAAGCTGAATATGCATCTGTTTTCCTGCCTTTTAATAGCTATCTGCACTAATTCCAACCACAAGGAGGCAGTGTCCAACTGTATTATTAGCCTTTTCAGCCAGGGATAACAATTTATTGTTATTGTCCATGCGTATTTATTTAATGTGAATGATTCTGTTTTTTAAATTTACTGGCTATTTTAGAATCGATCCTATAAATTGTTATAACTGTCATTTCATGAGTTTTAACTTTTCACTTACACTTTTCAAAATTAAATTTATGGTAGAGAGAAATCACCGCTTTCCACCCCTCTATAGATGCTAATTTGTGTTTCTCAAAATGATGCCCCAAACCCTGGTCTTGTGTCTTTTAGAACTGTTTTATTTTTATGGATCAAGAGCTCAAGCAATGATCCTTGGTGGGAGACTGACTCTTTTTATTAGTATGTGTTAGTCTCCCCATTTTTATCTGAGAAATATTTTTATTTTAAGTTCTCTTTGTTTTAACCTAAGGCAGCTTCCTCAGTCTGTCCCTTTTATTTATTTTTTATTTATTTATTTGATTTGCCAATTGTTTACAAGATAATAAGTATAAGTGTATACATAGTTGTGAATACATGAAATGGGTACATATAAGAAGAATAAAAGAATAAGAGAAACAATAGGACAGGGACGGTAGGCACGTTGGTGCGCTTTTATGCACCCCTACAGACCTCTTAGGAAAGGGGTGAGGTCAATAGTAGACAGTCTAAGGTTAAAGTTTTTGGGGTTTGGGGAAGAAACTACAGAGTCGGGTAGAGTATTCCAGACATTGACCACTCTATTGCTGAAGTCGTATTTCCTGCAATCAAGTTTGGTGCGGTTTACTTTGAGTTTGTATCTATTGTGTGCTCTTGTGTTGTTATGGTTGAAGCTGAAGTATTCATTGACAGGTAGGACATTGCAATGTATGATTTTATATACCATGCTTAAGTCAGACCGAAGACGGCGTAATTCAAGGTTTTCTAGTTCTAGAATTTCAAGTCTGGTGGCATAAGGTATTCTACAATGAGTAGAGGAGTGGAGAACTCTTCTTGTGAAATATTTCTGGACTTTCTCAATTGTGCTAATATCAGATACGTAATGTGGGTTCCAGACTGATGAACTGTATTCGAGTATTGGTCTAGCAAATGTTTTGTATGCTCTGGTTAGTAGTGTGATATTACCAGAGAAAAAGCTACGTAGGATTAGGTTAACAACTCTTAATGCCTTTTTGGCTATGTAGTTGCAGTGGGCTCTAGCACTTAGATCATTAGAGGTGAGTATTCCAAGGTCCTTTACAGAGCTTGGGTCATCAACAAGTTCTTGACTATTCAGCTTGTATTTTATTTTCTGATTTTTTTTGCCAATATGTAAGACAGAGCATTTATTTGTTGAGATTTGAAGTTGCCATTTGTTTGACCATTCTGATACATAGTCAAGATCTTTTTGTAGGGTAGCAGTATTGTCTGTGGTATTGAACAGCTTTACATCATCAGCAAAGAGAACGCAATTGCTCTTAATATGATCACAGAGGTCGTTTATGTAGAGTATGAAGAGAGTTGGTCCTAGAACACTGCCTTGGGGGACACCACTATTGACAGGTACTGGATTTGATAGGACGCCCCGATTTTGACCATTTGTTGTCTGTTTGACAGGAATGCTTCTATCCAGTTATTCAGTTGTCCAGAGATACCATAGGATTTTATTTTTAGGAGTAGTTTGTCGTGTACCACTGAATCAAAGGCTTTACAGAAGTCTATGTAGATTGCGTCTATTGCTTTGCCCTGGTCGAGTTGTGTCGTCCATATGTTTTTGCAGTGTAAGAGTTGTAGATTACAGGATAGTTTTTTTCTGAAACCAAATTGTTTATTGGAGAGTAGGTTATTTGTCTCTAAGTGGAGGATGATGGATTGGTTAATAATTGATTCCATGACTTTACAGGTGACGCAGCATAAGGAGATTGGCCTGTAATTTTCAACTAGGCTTGGGTCTCCTTTTTGAAGATGGGGATGACTGTGGCTTGTGACCATAGGTTAGGCAAGGAGCTGGTCCTGAAAGATTTTTCAAAGATTATGCTTAGAGGTTTGGCTATGGCAGTGGATAGCTTTCTTAAGAAGTAGGCACATATTCCATCCGGTCCAATAGATAGAGATGGTTTTAGATTGCGTAGTGATTTTTCAACATTGTCTTCTGTGAAATCGATATGTATTAGATCATTATTGTTATCTGTGGTACGGCTAGAAAATACTGGGCATGATCCATTGCTGTTTACAAATACTGAGCCGAAGAATGTGTTAAAGATGTTGGCTTTAATGGTGTCGTCGTGTGCAGTCTTTACCATCAGGTCCTATCAAGGGAGGGATGGACCTTGAGTCTTTTAGTTTGTTGTTTAAAAAATTGTAAAAAGCACGGGTGGAATTGGTGCTTAGAAGGTTTTCCTCTTGTTTAATGTGATAATTGGTGCATTCGGTCTTTATCTGGTGGCATAAATTTTTGTATCGGTTTTTGAAATTGGTAACGTGACCAGATTTGTTTTTCCTCCAGAGTGATCTCTTTTTGGATTGAAGTTTCCTTATTGATATGGGTAATCTGCTTTTTTGTTTTGTTTTGGGAGTTGTTGTTGGTACATATAGTTTGATGACTCTTTTGACTTCAAGTAAAAATATGTTGTAATGGTCTTCAACAGTATTGCATCCAGTGAATAGAGATTGCCAATCAAGGGATGAGAGATCGTTGTCTATAAGATCATAGTTGCCTTTTTTGAAGTTACAATTGGGGATTACATCATTGTGGTGATTTTTGTGTGGACGTATGTTGAGACAAAAGTCAATCATATTGTGGTCACTACTGGAAAAGGGTTCTTTAGTTTGTATTCCGTAAATTAAATTCAAACTATTGCAGAAGATGAGATCGAGGCAGTTGTTTAGTCTAGTGTTGTTGGTTACTAGTTGTTCCAGTCCCAGATTTGTAATAGCGTTGTAGAAGGTTGTGTGTATGATTTCAGTTGTACAATCATTTAGGGTCCAGTCAATATGAGGTAGATTGAAATCACCAAGAAAGATAAAAGGGTATGGGCAGGATGCAGCCCATGTTAGTAATGTATTTAGCTTGTTTACATGTTCGATGTCATAATCAGGTGCTCTGTAACATAGTAAGAATCGAATTGTGATATTTAAGGATAGTTCACAGATGATGGTCTCAGGAAGAGCAAGCTCCTGGGTAACTTGGATATTTTTTAGATGTAAGGATTTTTTATAGAATATAGCAACACCACCTCCTCGACGATTTTCATGATCTGATCGGTAAACATGATAGTCTCTTACTGTGGTAATGGAGTCGGGGAGAGATGCATTGAGCCATGTTTCACAGACAAATATAATGTCAAAGTTAGCCATATTTAGGAGGATGAGAAATTCAGGTATTTTATTCACGAGGCTTCTTGCATTGAGTAGTTTGCATTTAAGGCCAGCAGTAGTTGGAATTGAGGTAGTTGGGGGTGTGCGTGCCTAGTCTTGGGTGATGGTGGATCGGTTGAGGTAGTGTTGTGGTTGAGGGTAGAAGCTGAGTATTGGGTTGCGTGGCTTACTTTTGATACAGTCAGCATGGTAGTCAATGTACAGGTCCTTCTCTCCATTGTCTAGACGGTTTTTGAGTTCAATGCGGAGTGCACGGGAGCGGGCACGTTGCTGTATGGTTAGATCAGGGCGGCAACGGAGGTTCTTATGGTTGGTGTTGGTTTTGGTGAGTGAGTTTATAGTATAAATGAATTTACATTTGCTTGATTCATTTTTGCAAATGACCCTGCACAAGCGTGGGGCCACAGAGCCGTCTCTATTTTTGAGCTCTCGGTCGAATTGACATTGATGTCCTCTAGACCAAATAAGATGGCGTTTGGACGTTTCCGTTCACGCTCAACGGCTTCTCTGATGAGGATTGGGATATCAATACTTTCCTGACTTCAGTGACACAATTTCCACCCAGTATTGTGGCCAGTTCTATTCTGACTCTGAACTAAGGTTCATACATTCTCCTTTTCTTCCCAAATCACTACAGGACAATTTAAAGATAGTGATTGGTGGATTTCTTGAACTTCATTTCCCCTCCCATTGAGCATTACTTACAGGTGGCAGAAAACATTAGCAAGTGCTGTCCTTAGTGTGTGGACTTGGGCAAGGATGGGCTGATGCTAGAACAGAAGGTTTAGCCACTTTTCAACCTGCCTGTGACATGTATGAGATCATTAACCTGGCTATTGTGCGATTACTGAACAGGGTTTTCTGATCAGAAAAATCAGTAAACGCATGTTCAGAAACAGTCCAAGAGACAGGTCAGTGTATTAGAAGTGGAGTCCATGGCAAAATTGGATGGATGCCATCTAATACATTGAAAGAACTTCATCCATCCTGTCCTATTTCATCCTAGAAATATTCTTTAGCCCATTGACTGTCAATTGACTTTTCTGAGAAATGGTTTTATTTATTTCCCAAGAGACCAATATATCCTCTTCAGAAATATTTTAATGACATGTCAAGGTACACTGGAGGGACTGTGAGGAGGATCAAGAATGCTTCCTTCCACCTCACAACCTACACTTCAGTTATGCTTGCAATTTAACCACAGAGTAAAAAGGGAAACTGATAGATTTCAAGACAATTTGACCGAAATATCCCATAGAGTACAAATAATACAATTGGTGTAGGCAAAACGGTGCCCTCAGAAGTAATAGAACTATGAAAATCCTGGCAGCAGAATCAACAGAAGATTTGTAATGAGCTCATTTAGAACAGTGGTCCCCAACCTTTTTGTACCAGGGACCAGTTTCACGCAGAAACACTTTTTCAAGGACCGGGGGAGGAGTCCGAGTTTGGTGGTTTGCTGGCAGACGTTTCATTACCTGACTAGGTAACATCTGATGTTGTTACCTAGTCGGGTAATAAAACGCCTGCCAGCAAACCACCAAGTTCAGGGAGCGCCAATGCCTCCTCATTGCAACACTGAGCGACAGATATTCTCTTCTATTGGGACATTTAAAATGGAGGGTTTCAGCTGCAGATTCAGGAACTGCGCCGGGCTGAGGAGCACCTTCAAAACTGAGCGCTGGGCGGTGGCGGCCCATGGCTGTCTCCGCGGCTCAGGACAAGTACCTGCAGGACGGCTGAGAAGCCCCGCCTCTCGGCCCTCCCTCCCTCCACCTCATCCCTCAGGTGTCTGCCTTGTTCCTCTCTCAGTCGCTCTCTCGCTCCTCCACCAGCCCAGGAAGAAACTGCTTCAAAGAAGCCGACAGGGTGGCTTTTCCTATGGGCGCAGCTCCTCCGAAGCGCCCGTTCACCCCCACCCTGCCCCCCGCGGTTCAATCCAGTGCTCCGTTCTGCCTGCCTGCCTGCCTGCCTGCCTTCGTTTCTGGTTGTTTCGGAGCAGCTTCGGCTGAGAATAATAACTATTCGCCTCTTTTTCTCAGCCGAAGCTGCTCCGAAACCACCAGAAACAAAGGCAGGCAGGCAGAACGGAGCACTGGATTGAACCGCGGGTGGTGGGGTGGGGGTGAACGGGCACTTCGGAGGAGCTGCGCCCACAGGAAAAGCCACCCTGCCGGCTTCTTTGAAGCAGTTTCTTCCTGGGCTGGTGGAGGAGCGAGAGAGCGACTGAGAGAGGAACGAGGCGGGAGGAAACCGAAGCCACTGAGCCCGGAGAGCAGGACAGGCTTTGGTTGCTTCCTCCCTCCCCTTCTTTCCTTTGTGTCCTTGATCCCTGATCCCAGCAGCATTCACCAAAGGCGAAGAAAGCCGCCATTTTTATTTTATTTTTTATTTTTATTTTCTTTGCGGCCTGGTACCGGTCCGCGGCCCGGTGGTTGGGGACCCCTGATTTAGAAGACAACTACACAATCATGCCATTCTTTCTCAGATTATTTCTGCCTTGGTGTCTGAGTCTCTGTGTCTATGTATAGCTTCCTGATATTCCTCAGTTTTAAAATTTATTTATATTGCTTTTTATTTAATAAAAAAGTAGAAAAAAAGCAAAACACAAAAGGTATTAGTGATGTGATATATATATTGTCAAAGAAAAACAACAACACATAAAAGAACTTTAACAAAAAAGTGAAAGAAATATAACTGAGAAAGAAACCCTGATACATCATTACAACAATAAACAGATACAATTCTGTATATATATTTGTCTAATGCAAATATAATTCAAGTACATATATATTTATAATAAATTTATATAGATACATTTTTAATCTACTGTTTTCTGTATAAATGAGTCCCATATTTGCATATTATCCTCTGAAAATGATAGCAATCCTATTTATATAATCCATTATTTTCTCCCAAAGCTTGGTAAGTTTGTATTATAGAAATATCTGTTTTAAAGAGTTAATTTATTATTTGTGTACCGGTAGGCATAGATTCTTGTTTAGGTTGTGCTGTTGTGTGTGTGTGTCTCTGTGTTAATGAGATAGCAGACAAGCCTGTTGAAGGAAGCCAAGGCTGAATCATGCAACTGTGCAAGAGCTGCAGTGTCCAGCTATTGAGGAACTTGAGCATTATATCTTTTATAAAGAATGCTACTTCAGATGCTTTAGCCTACTCTCAAATAATCAGATTTTGCAGGTACAATAGTTGCATTTTCACTACTCACAAAAGCAACAACCTTGTTACAAGTCTTGATGTTTTTAAATCTCAATCCTTAATCTTTTTAGGGTTCATGAGATACTGTTGAATTGAGATGGCCCCTTGCATGCTAAGGGAAGAATATTTTTCCTCCTGTAAGTATTCTTCTTTTAACCAACTGGCATGAAGCTTTAACACTTTTGCTGGTCATGCAGTTACTAAAGGCTCAGTGAGCATTCACTGAAGTGGAAATTTTCAGAGAATGCTATTAGCTTAATAAACTACTGTACAGGAGTGATGCTGGGGTACAATGACATGCAAATGACAAACTCCAGAAGAGAATTGCTGATCTCTAGCAAAGCTGGCCTGATAATTGTATGAGGGAGAGAGATGGTCCTTTTTTATTTTTAGTTCAGCAAAGTGTTTTTCATTTCATTGCACTTCTGTAATGAGGAATAAGTGAAGAATAAGCTGTTCCCTGCATGATATTTGAAGTAGTCATATACCACATAGCTTAAAAGTAGTGTCAGGTTAATACATAAAATTATCTAATTAAGTTCCAATCTCACACAATATATATTTTATTTTATTTTATCCCCCCCCCCCTTATACTAATTATAACGCTTCAGAGATGGAGACTGCTGTGAATTATAGAGTGATTCTGATATAGTCTTAAAAATAACTTCTTGGTATTTACTATTTCTTATGTTCAGATCCTGTTGAATATGAGGGATGTCAGCTTTCCTAACATAAAGATCACAGTCAAATGCTGATTACAAGCATCTTGCTGCCAATGAACAGGGACTGCTTTTCATGACTGAACACAATAATGTTGGCAAACTGATAGAAAAATGAAGGTGGCTTTATACTGTTAAGGACTTTAGGTGAATCTGCAAAGAATTATATCAAAGCAGAATACATAAAGAGATTTATTTTTGTACAACTGAACCACTGCAACTAATACAGTTTTTTTTTAAAGTGTAATATGGAATGGATCTAGGGATTGCCACTAGAAAAAATGGTGCTTCTGCTTTGCAAGCTGCTACATGTGAACTGCGGGAGAGCTTTGTTAGGGATACACCCTAGCAGAATGTGCACGGCAGTCAGGCAGGCAGGCAAATATGTGAGATAAACGTTTTTTGTAGCTTACACTCAGTAAAACAGATACACTGTGCTAGTTAAATAGTTTATTCTAGTAAGAGTTTTAGCATAGTCAAAACAGTACATATATCATTCATTAGGTCAGTCCGTTCGGGGATTATTCATTTGCAAAGTCCAGTGTCAAAAAAGAGGTTAGTAAACTTACAAATATCAGTCCAGTAATATATATCCTCGCAGTAGAGATATAAAGAAGTCAAAACTCCTTTCTTCCTTCGACGTTCAAAAACTCAGCAGCAGGGAATACGCAGTTAGCAAACCATCAATCCAGCATAGTCAGCAATCCAGCAGGTTCTCTTGCTCCCTCTTATGGCGGTTTTACAACCGCACCCAAAATTACATGCTTTGCAGTTTAAAGTGACACACACTTAAACTTACTATCATAGTTTATATATATTATTTTACCCAAACTACGTTAGGTAACCTTGTTATTCCTATCAAGCTTCATACATCACAGATCACAGCCTTATGTGTGACCTTGTCCAGTATCCTGATAGAGTAGGTACAGTATCTTGAAAACTTCTGCAAGAGGTTGCATTAAGAAATAGTTCAAAGGCTGAGAGAAACATATTGACAGATTTCTGTTCTTTTAAGTAAAACAATTGTTCTACATGGATAAAAGCATTTCTATTTGCAGAAGAGGCTTTGTTTTTGGAGAAGGGGGCCCCTGCATTTGAATTGATATTGCTTTTAGGGTGTTGAATTTGAGAACTGCAAACATGCATTAGTTATGAACCTATCTAGTAGAACTGTGTGAGTTAGGTCTGATAAATGTGCCAAATCCTACAAGGGAGTTATTTTCCAATCTGTTCCTGACATCAGAAACAGCATTAGAAGTTTTCTCTATTGGAGTTCCTCATTATGTTGAACATATTTTTACAAATGGTCAAACTTAATAAGTGCATTAGGCACATTTCAGTGCCAAGCTACAACTTCTGTTATTATTTTTCAC